>NC_058133.1:80586795-80631068 GCF_016433145.1 Gracilinanus agilis | reverse complement strand
AAGGGAAAAGGAAGGAAGGAAGGAAGGAAGGAAAGAAGGAAGGAAGGAAGGAAGGAAGGAAAAGAAATGTAGTGCGTTTTGTTCTGCAATTAGATTCCATCGGGTTTTTCTCTGCAAGTGAAGACATTTTTCATCATGAGTCTGTGAGATTGTGTTGGATCATTGTATTGCTGAGAATAACAAGGTCATTCACAGTTGTTCATCAAAATATATTGCTTTTGGGAGCAGCTAAATGGCTCAGTGGATTGAGAGCCAGGCCTGGAGATGAGAGGTCCTGGGTTTAAATCTGGTTTCAGACATTTCCTAGCTGTGTGACCTAGGGCGAGTCACTTAACCTCTATTGCTTACCCCTTACTGCTCTTCTATATAGTATTGATTCTAAGACAGAAGGTGAGGATTTTTTAAAAATGTTGCTTTTACTGTGTATAATGATTTCCTGGTTCTGCTCATTTCACTTTGCATCAGTTCACATAAGTATATGCAGGTTTTTCTGAAGTCGTCATCATTTCTTATAGCATAATGGCATTTCATTATAATCATATGCTACAACTTGTTCAACCATTCCCTAATTGATAAACATCTCAATTTCCCATTCTTTTCTACCAAAAAAAAGAGTTGCAATATTTTTTGTACAAATAGGTCCTTTTCCCTTTCCTTAAAGAACTTTCACAGTCACTTAGCTAAGAGGAATTGAAAGGTCTGTTGAGTGTCATTTTAAGGATCTATCCTAGAACATATCTGGCCCACTCAGAGCTTTCTTTTTCCCTTAGATTTGGGATTTAATTTCCAGTGTTTTTAAATTTTTTCAGCATTTGAACCCAGGTCTTCAGAAACTAGATTCCAGATTTCCCACTGCACCATGCTAGTATAAGATAGCAAGCACTGGCTATTCACTTAATTTTTCAGAGCCTCAGTCTTCCTCACCTGTAAGATGAGAATATAAATGTGCTTCTTGCCTCACAGATTAGTTTGAAGGAAAGTGCCTTTCAAACCTTAAACAATGCTCTCCAGATGGGAATGATTGTCATTAGAACAGCAGTGGATAAGATGACAGATTAACACCAACACACTCCTGCTAGGGGCTGCCCCTGGTTTTTTGACACACAGCTCTGCCATGTGTCCATCACTTAAATAATTGAAATGATGTTTAGCTACTCTGCCTTTGTGCTAGAAAAAAACAAGCCAAAAAGAGATTTCCTTAACAATTGTTTAAAAAATCCACAATTAATACCACCAGAGAAACTGCTCACCTACTTCTAATTTACTTCTGGTGTCTGTTTCTTTTATTGAGTACAGTGAATATAGGTGTTTTTCAAGAAACCTGTAATTAAAGAAAATAGCATTTCCCTCCTCCCATGACCATTGTACAAATGCATGTTATTATTTTATTTAGAATTATGTCATTTTTTCACAGATAGTAATTAGGTAATTGAGACCTGAAATAATAGTAATGACTTTCATTTAGAATGTTGCTGGAGTGATCTAGGAACTAGAAAGAGGGCTAAACATGTAAATGGAGTTCCAAGTCACATTCTGTATCTGATCCAAATGGATAAAGGTAAGATTTTTAAATTTCACTCTATTTTTTACACTGAATATGGTGACTTTATGGATGGTTTACAACATAGGACTCTGATTCTTTCCCTACTACAGGGGAGATTTGGTGCAAGGGCTATGGATAGGACACAGGATGCCTAGTATAGGGAAACAGTTTAAGAATGTGGCCTCTCCAGTGGTGGAACTTCTCTTTTGACTGGGAATAAAGAAATATGGTTTTTCACTTTACTCCTTGGAGGTCATGTAGACCACAACATCTACTCTTTACTACCTGGTTGCTAAAAACATACTCATTGTCAAACCATGAAATGAGCTTGATAAATGGTTAATGATGGCAATATCGGTTCCAATATGAAGGGGAAAATAGTGGGTGTTGCTGCTAAAGCCAGGATACAATCTGTTCCTCTGTGTAGCTCAAGATTCCCTTCAAGGGCCAATCTGAGGCTTGCTTCACCACTTTCTTCACAGGTTTCTCTAGGCAGCAAATCTGATCCACAAAAGCCAAATTAGGAGTAGGAATGGAAGGGCATGCATGACCTCGCCTATAGTCTTTGCAGCACCAGTGGAAGTAGGGATGGTGTTTTAAAGGGCAGCACCACACCCATCATGGCACGACTTGCCAAAGGGGCCACATACCATTTTCTGGGTTTCAGTAATGACTTAGATTGTGGTCGCAAGTCCTTACACAATGACAAAGTCATTATGAATGACCTTGACCAGGGGGTCCAAGCAGTTGGTAGTGCAAAAAGAATTATTGACAATTTTATAGGAATTACCTTATTTCTCTTGGTCTACTCTCATGTTGAGCATAAGGATATCAGCAGAAGACTCCTTCAAGTAAGTCCTGGTATTTTCCAAGGCAGTAAAGACATCAGTGGACTCTACCACATACTTGGCTTTAGCCTCTCCTCATTTAATATTGGTAGGATCACACAGAAAATGATAATGGCTTTTCCATTGATGACCAGCTTTCCATTCTCAGTCTTGGCAAAGCCCTTGAACTTGCCATGGACAGAATCCTACTGGAATATAGAAACCAAGTAGCTATGGTCATCAATGGGGTTATTGATGGCCGTAATTTCCCCTGAGCCTGAGATGAATTTGACCCTTGCTACCAAATATGGCCAAATCCATTGAGTCTGACCCCCATCATGTCATCTCAGGGAGGTGAAGATTTTAGCACTGAGCTTGGGAGAAGAGCTGTGAGAACTCCAAAGAATGGTTCTAAAGATAGTCAGCTAACACTTAGTAAGCACCCATTATGTGTCAGGCACTGTGCTAAGCACTGGGATTACAAAGAATAACAAAACAGTCCCTGCTCCCAAGAACTCACAGTTTAATGCAGGAGACAACATGTGAAGCAACTATGGACAAATTATATATATATATATGATAAATTGGAGATAACGAATTAATTATTCCTAGAGGAAAGGTACTAGGTGAAGAGGGAATAGGAGAAGCTTCATATAAAAGGTGGGGTTATAGTTGGGACTTTAAGCAAGCCAGGAAATGTCAAGTTCACTCAGAAATAGCTAAAAAGGGACAAGAGGGGGCAGCTGGGTGGCTCAGTGGACTTAGAATCATGCCTAGAGATGGGAACTCCTGAGTTCAAATATGACTGCAGATACTTCCCAGCTGTGTGACCCTGGGCAAGTCACTTGACCCCCATTGCCAAGTCCTTACCACTCTTCTGCCTTGGAACCAATATAGAGTATTGATTCCAAGATCGAAGGTAAGGGTTTAAAAAATAAAATAAAAAGGGACAAGAGACAAATAGATAGACTGCCTCTCCCCAAAAGAAAAAAAGAAAGAAACAAACATGGAGGTCCAGGATGGAATAGGAAATGATTCTAAGATGGACACTATAACCTAAAGGTGATAATAGTATAGGTTACCCATCACCACTGCTGAAATGTGGCCCATTATGGTATAGATGGTAGAGTACATTTTAACAAGGGACAGTCATACAATATTATAGTTTAAGGCAGAAGATGAAGAATATAATTTCAAATTAGCTTTTAGATATTTGGGGGGGAAACCAAAAAGGAAGGAAGCAGATTATTTCATAGCTGTATATCCTTTCCAATCAACAAAAATTAATTAAACATCAATGATATGCAAGTCACTGTGAGAGACAATGGGGATAAAAAGTCAGAGAAAGAAGCCATTCTTGTCCTCAAGAACTTTGAGTCTACTGGGGAGAATATAACATATTTACAGAAACTTAAATAAAAAGTACATATAAAATAATATAAAGACATTTAGAAAGGGAGAGAATACAACAACTTGGGGATCAGAAACGGCCTCATACGAGATGGTACCTGAGCTTAGGAGGAAGTTAGGGAGTCTATGAAGTGGAGTTAAGGAGGGAGGGAAATGGGAGGAAATTGGGACATGAAGGAAAGTGGTATAATGCCATGAATGGAATAGCTAGCCTATGGTTGCTAGACAATCCATCTTCATCAAGAAAGGTTGCCCTTTGCTTTTGTTTTAACTTTTATTTTAAAAGTGCCTGACCTAATATACTAGGAAATCCTGCCTGATTCTCATCTTATTCACAAATGAAACCAAATCTGCTATTCATATTCTGCTCTTTGTAAAAATGTCCTTATCATTCACTAATGATGAAGGGATGACCCTAGACACCTCAGGACCAAGATGGCTTAGCCATTTATCCTGGATGCTTCTTCATTATCTTCCACAGATCCTATGAGAACTCAGAGGAAACTCTAGGTTTGTTACACTGATGACATTCTTTTAAAGCATTTGTCTTTGCCGAATTCCAGTTCAGTCTTTCCATCATCCTCCATAAACTCTTCTAGAAGGACAACAATTTCTACATGAGGAGAGACCCTAGTGAAATTTATTTAGAGGTCTCATTTGGCAAAACTACAATTTAAACAAAAGAATTATGAAATGTAAGTTCACACAATGGGAAAGCGTGGACTTTCATTGACCCTGCAAAATGGCCCTGGGCCAGAGTCAAATTGGAAGCTACTCTCTGATAGGGTTTTTGGAAACCTCTGTGGCTCTCATGTCCAGTGTCTACACGTTCATATGAAAAGAAGTATGATGCCTGTATAATTAATTTTCCATGTTTTAAAACTACCCCTTTTCCTCCACCTTGTTTATATTTTTACTCATCATCCAATCTACAAATAGTTATGCAATTTTTACCATATTGAGAAAATTTGAAATGTCACAAGTGTCACATGGAAAGGAAGAGAATATATTTATGTGTTGTTGATATGATGGAGTGTTATTTACCTAGGGGGAAGACAAAGGAAAAGGTAGAGTACAGCCTAAAAACTAAGGCTGGTCTATTCTGAAAATAGCTACAGATCAATTCCATGTGGATTAATTAAATGGCACTTGTCAACCCAGCATTTTGTCAGGTGCTGTGGGGATAAAGGAATAAAATCCAGGGGCAGCTGGGTGGCTGAGTGGATTGAGAGCCAGGTCTGGAGATGGAAGGTCCTGGGCTCCAATCTGAACTCAGACACCTCCTAGCTGTGAGACCCTAGGCAAGTCACTTAACTCCAATTACCTAGCCCTTACCACAGTTCTGACTTGGAACTAATAATACAGCATTGATTCTAAGATGGAAGGTAAAGGTTAAAAAAAAAAGAATAGAATCCTAACTGAGATATAAAAGGGATATCAGATATCATTTAGTCCAAACCCTTCAAATTGTTAGATAAGGAAACTGAGGCAATCGTGAGGTTTTGTGACTTGCATAAGGTAACATAAGCAAGTTACATAATCTTCCACAGAGTCAGAATTCAAACCCAAGTCCTTTCATTCCAAATACAACATTTTTTTCACCATATCATTTTCTCTTAAAAAGCAATAGAGATCATTCTGACACTCAAGGAACTTACTGGGAGTCAGGAAACCTTGGCTCAAGTCCTTATTCTGTCATAAACTATGTGTCCTTAGGCAACCTAATCTAATCTCTTGTCATAGATGCTATAGAAGAAAATTATTTGTAGAGTTCAAGCCAATTCCAACCATCTAAGAGTCTTAAGTCCATTTCTCTGGATTTTATTTTTCTCATTTGTAAAATGATCTAGTGTAGACTAGGTGGCCCCTAAGTTCCCTTCCAACTGTGACATGAACATGTAATACAGCCAAGAGATATAGAATAATTCAGAAAAAAATATATAATATAGATAGGAAATGCCTGGGCAACCAGAAAGTATGCAGATCGATGTGGGTGAAAGAGATGAGGGCATGCTATATGGAAGATCTTGTATCTTGAAGAATAAATTGGATCTGGATATTGCATTAAGAGGGACATAATGTCCAGGATTATGAAGGTGATAAATCATCTGCAGTTTGCCCTGGTCAGACCACATCAAGAGTATTGCTTTGATTTCTTGGTATCATGTCTTAGAAAAGTTATCTGAGATACTATGTGTGTATATATGTATATATATGTATACATATCAATGTATTGATATATATGTGTATATATGCACCCATAAATACATGTATGTGCACATGCAACATTTATATGCACACATATGTTCCAGAAGTCTTTGTGTAATTTAAGCTTTAATAGTGTACTAAGACTTTTGGTACACTTTGCCTCTACTCTGTGTGTGTGTGTGTGTGTGTGTGTGTGTGTGTGTGTAGAGAGAGAAAGAGATAATCAGATAAATAAAAAGACAAAGACAGAAAGACAGACAGAGAAAGAGAGATGATAGATGGAGAGAGAGAGATAATCGGATAGACAGAAAGACAAAGACAGAAAGACAGACAGAGAAAGAGAGAGAGATGATAGATGGAGAGAGAGATAGAGAGATAGTGAGAGAGATAATTGGATAGAGAGAAAGACAAAGACAGACAGAGAGAGAGATGATAGATGGATAGAGAGATAGAGATAGTGAGAAAGAGATATATGGATAGATAAACAGAAAGGCAGGGACAGATAGACAGTTAAAGAGAGAGAGAGGTGGTTAGATGGATAGAGAGATAGTGAGAGAGACGGATAGACAGACAGAAAGACATACAGAGATACATAGACAGATAAAGAAAGAGAGGGAGAGATGGAGAGAGAGAAAAAAGATAGATGGATAAATAGAAAGACAGATAGATGATAGATAGATAGATAGATAGATAGATAGATAGATAGATAGATAGATAGATTAATCCTTTGGCCAGCTTGAAGTTAGAAGCTCCTGCATGTTTAGAAAGTCAAGGTTACCTGAGGCATTCGTAACAAAAATATTAATAGCTGAATTATTTTTATAGTTACAAAGTACATCTTCTAAATTATCTCATTTAAGCCTCTCAGTAACTCTGTAAAGTAGGTCTCATCTCCATTTTGCAGATTCAAGTCAATTCAATATAGGGAAATTTTGTGACAGCCAAAATATAGCTCCACAGCCATATTTGTGGTCACTATGGTTTCTGCTGCTGTAATTGGTGTACACACACACACACACACACACACACACACACACACACACACACACACACACACCGGAATATGTCAGGAGAGTAGAGGAAAATGACTTTACTTTTTTCACTTACCAATTGCTCCTGCTCATTTTAATTTGCATACTAATTAGGTAGAACCTAAGAGGTAAGTGAGTTTCATAGTCCCAAATCAATATAATTTTTTGTGGGGGAGGAAAGTCCCCAAAAATGGCTTTAAGAGCCAAGAGATCCACATCATGGATTAAATGGAGGTTAAAAGAAATCTTCTAACCCTAAGTCAGATAATTGTTGGAACCATGACCTTAATGTCAGCACCAGTTAACAGATTTAATCTTGATTTGGCATCACTGTCTGGATTTTTGTTGACTGTTTTTAAACCTGATGTAGTAGCTCATATTGGTAGAAAAGCTATTAGCCTGCCTTCATCAGGTAATAAGCTTTCCAGTTATTGTACCTTAGCAGACCAATCAATCACTTGAAAAACAATTATGAAATGCTTACTATATTAGTATTACTATATTACTTATATTAGTCACTATACTAAGTGTTGGGTATACAAATAAAAAGTAAAAAATACTAGTTACCTTTAAGGGGCTTACATTCTAATGATAAAGACCACATCTACATAATTCAGTGCAAACAAGATAAATACAGAGTATACCAGAAGGAAGCCTGAGAAATGAAGACACTAGCAGGTGGGGGAGACTGGGAAAGATTTAGAGTTCTAAGTTAGAGGTTTTAAATAGAGTTCACAATCCAGCTATATATAAGAAAATGTTAACTAAAGCTCAGTGACCCTGAGGTCAGTGGAGGTGCCCAAAAGACATGTGATATCCAGAAGGGAATGGAGAAAAACTCTTTACACAGAATTATGGATCCCAACAGAACACTGTGCAAAGAGCAAGGATTCAACTTCCAGCAGAAAGCTGAAACTGTGATGCAATGTGATGACATTTCCAGAGAATACAGTGTTAAAGGTATGAACTGCTCTGTTTCACAGAGAATGTACCCTTTCTCACATCTTTCCTGGTTATCCATTTCCTATTTTTGTGCCATCTATTGCTGTTCCTTGGTCAAATGTTTGAGGTGTGAGTATGTGTGTGTATATGTGTGTATGTGTGTGTGTTCCCCACATTGATTATGTGGCAACTTGTAGAAAAATATACTACTGTGTGCAAAGGAGGATCTCTTACTGTTTATTTACTATGCTTTTTAACGTTTTGGTGGTGGTAGTGGTAGTAGTGGTGATGGTGAACTGACTGGTAAAAGGAAACCCATCACTTGGGGCTCATGAGCTATTTTGAGTGGGTACTGATCCACAAAAAATTTAAAAACAGGAAGAATTTTCCTAGGGGGTGCTTTAGGCATCATCTCAATAAGCATTTTTTTCAAATGGTGAAACTGAAGCTTAAAGAAGTTAAGTATCTGGCCCAAGATTGCAAAATGAGTTTGTGGTGAAGCTAGAATTTGAACACTTTCTATTGTACTTGAATTCCTCTGTGATGGGGACAAGAAAAGATTTTCTCATTCGAACTGCTCTACGTATTGTTCTCCAAATTAAATGTGAGATTTCTTACATCTTTGCCTGTGCACAGGACTAGAATAGTTCTTTCTTGTCTCTTTCTCTTAGAATTCATAGCTTCTTTCAATACTCAACTCAAATCCATCTCCTATGGGAAGTCTTTCCTGATCCTCCCTAGTTTTTCTCTCCCATTCCTCCTCAAATTATCTTGTATTTACCTACCTGTGTAAATGTTACAGCCCCAGACATGGTAGGTGTTTAATCAATAAATGTTTATTGAATAGAATTGAGCATGGTAGGGGTAAGAGCATTCAGGAACACTCAATCAAACTGAAGGTAGGGAAGAAATCCAGCTTTTACCATCCTGTTTGCTACCCAGAACAGTGACTCTATAGGACCCCAAACGTACAGATGAAAACTAAAAAATTCATTCAACCTATTTGGAAGTTTTATGTTTCTGATACAAACTTATAGTTTTTGGGAAATGGGGATTGCTGAGTGAATGCTTCTATTTTCATCCAGCTGTTTGGCATTTTGTGGCCATAATAAAAAAAAAATCTCAATTTCATCCTCTTAATGAAAGTTCCGGAGCTTTGAATGCTCTGAGCTTGTCTGACTACCACCATTCATTTTTCTGGCTGTTGTTTTTGATAATGAGGAGACTGGAAATGACAACTCCCTAAATGACCCCCTGAAAGGACCCTCCACCTTTCCGAATGAGAGGCTATTTTGTATGGTCAGGAAGGAAGCATGGCCAGTGGCCAATTGATATATTAAACGGCACTGAAGAATAGAACCGTATTACGAGTTTCCTTGATAGTCAGGATTTCCATAGAATTCCATTCTATAGTATAATACTATTTGCTGTTACTTTAATACACATCCAGGTTCCAAGTTGAGGTGATACCCTTGTTTGTGAATAAATTTTAGATCCATTAGGAAAGATCTTCATTGAAAAGGAATGAATGAAGTTATTCATGACTCATTAACAATAAAATTATTAAGCATTTGCCATGTGCCAAGTGTTGGTAACACACAGACAGACACACACACAGACACACAGACACAGATATATTTAAAGTAAGAGTGCCCCTGCTCTCCAGAAGCCCACATTTTAATGGAGACAACACAAGTGAAAGGCTTCCTCTTTAAGTGAGATAGAAAGATCTTATGGTTCTTAGAGTACAACAGCAAAACAGATAATAATAGCTCTACTAGAATGTCATTTCTACTGATGAAATTCTATCAGGTTATGATCCTGAAACATCCAACAGGGCCAAGGACTTTGGTGACAAGAACTCTTCTGGGTCATTAGTAGCTATGACTGTAGCATCTGCAGGAGCAGTTGCACAGCTGCATCTCCATATGCATAGCTTCCTAAGATGATGGATGAGGGCACTTTTATGTATTAGATCATACATTTAGAGCTGGAAGGACTGGGAGGGCTATCTAGTGCAACTCCTTCATTTTACTCAAGAGGAAACAAGTCCATAGAATTACCCACAATCAGAGAGGTAATGAGCCCCCCAGTGAGGATTTGAACCGTAGTCTTTTGGTTCCAAAAACGGCATTCTTTCCCACTACATTGCCTGTGTTTAACCTGTGGATTCATTCAATTCTGTGAAGTGAATGAGAGAGCATCATGCTCATAGTGTTTTATGGTTACAAGGCATTCTCACTTGTATGAGTGGATAATCGTTAAAAGAGCCCAGGATGTGAAGATGGAAGATCTGAATATCTGAATCTGATTCTGTGTGACCTGGGACTCAGTTTCTTCAACTGTAAAAATGAGGAGGTTTTGACTTTTAGTTCTAAAAGCTGTAACCTCATTTAAACTTTGTCAGGATGGGTAGTATAATTATTACTATTCTTGTCTAATAAATGAGGTAGACAAGGGTGAGAGAGTTTGGGGGACTTGCCCACAATGTCTCAGCTCCTAGAAGGGTCTCCAACTCATCTTTGGACACTAAACTCCACTGTTCTTTCTTCTGCATTACGCCACTTCCCAAGAAGAAACCATATATAAAGAAAATAATCATCCTGGCTCCCCAACTTTTCTATTTTGTAAATTTGTTTTTGGATAAACAGTATTCTTTTAAATTAAAGAAGATAAGCATTACAGTAGATAGAACTTGAGTCAGGAAGACCTGAGTTCAAATCCAGTCTCTGACACTTACTTTCATCTCTTTCTGCCTTAATTTACTTACCTGTAAAACAGGGATAATAATAGCATTTACCTCTCTGGGTTATTATGAGGATCAAATGAGATACTATTTGTAAGGAGCTTTGCAAGCCAAGCCTTTCTTCATTTCCCACCATCTATAATACTTTTGGATTTAACTGGAACTCTCTGTCTATCCTTTCTTCCTTCCCCAGAAAACTGACCACTAGGAAATCTCATTATGCTGCAAGATTAAATCTGCCTAGTACATCTCATCAGCACTCTCTGCCCTTGAGATTGAAACCTTTGGCTGGAGTGCAGGGCTATCTATGGGTCCAGAGCCTCCATTTAAAGAGGGGGCTCAGCACAGCTTATCTTCCTCATTTCCCACCAGCTATACCGCTTTTGAGTTTCTTTGAAACACTCCATCATGCCTCTGCATTGGGTATCTTCTCCTTCCACTCACCTTTAAAGCTACTAAAGGCAGGATTTGAACTCAGGTCTATTCTCATGACAGGTCCAATGTTCTTTCTCCTACACCCCTAATTAGTAGTAATAATAATGAGAAGTTCTGAGTTCTTATGACCACTCTAGCATACAATAACAGCTTTTAATTGCACCATTTTAAAGCTCCTTCCCACATTAGATGATAAGCTTCCTTGGAGGCAGGGACTGTCTTTGTTTTTATTTGTATTTTTCTCCTCTATGCTTAGTACCATGCCTGGAACATAGTAGGGACTTAATAAGTGTTTATTGATGGGACCAAATTCAACCCTTAAAGTACTATCTAGTAGTGTTATGATTATTATTAATAAATTGAGACAGGTCTACATAGGACTTATTAAAAAACAAACAAAACCCTCTGGTACCCAGGCACCTAAACAGAGACTACATTCATTTATACCTTTCCTCTGGCTAGTTTCTTATGTCCATAGGAAACTTTAATACAGTAAACAATAGCAATATGAGCAGTAACAACTCACACTGACCTTAGCAAAGTGCTTTTTTTTAAATAATAGCTGAGCGAGGCAGACAATATTATGAGCATCTTAAGGACGAAGAAAACGAGGCTTTGAGAGATTAAGTGATTTGTTCATGATCACTCCATATATAGAAAAATGTCTTATTGATCTGGTGGATGCCGGCAAAAACTATTTGTTGTATAAAAAATGAGAAAAAATGGTTACAAATAAAGAACTCTATTATGTTTCCACAGTCTGCACATACAGGAAAAGGCATGGGAAGTGCCATTCAGTATTTTGAGAAAAGGAAGAGGATATTTTCAACATTGTGCATTAAAATATTTTTGAGGTACACTGTATAATACAGTTGAGACTCCAGTCTCAAAGAGATAGACTCCTAATTTGAGTGGTTCAGACTTATTGGGATAAAGACGTTTATGGAAAAGGGACAACAATCATAGATTCTTTAGCAATACTGAAGTAACCTCAAGCTCTGTTTTAATTTTTTTTAATAAAAATGGGGGAAAGGATTTATTTTTTTAATGCTTTCTTGATGCTCTTCAAAATAGGCACCATTGATTTCCAATGATACCTTGCTTTCTTCCCACTTTCCACAACAGAAAACTCCTATATAAGAAAGAAATGTTGTTCAGTTTTTTTTTCAGTCATATCCAACTCTTTCAGACCCTATTTGGGATTTTCTTGGCAAAGATCCTAGAGTGATTTGCTATTTCCTTCTCCAGATCATTTTATAGATAAGGAAACTGAGGCAAACAGGGTTAAGTAACTTGTCCAGGGCCACACAGCTAGCAAGTATCTAAGGCTGGCACTCCATCCATTTTGCTACCAAGATGGTCAGGAAGAAATCAAGATAAGCAAAAGAAACCAACCTTTTAGCCATGTCTGTTCTACACCTTTCTCTAGTCTTCTGTCTTTCTGCAATAAGCAGGGAGGGTTGCTTCATTGTCAATCCTCTAAAGGAATGATTGACTGCCACATTGAATAGTGTTCTGGAATCTTTCCATTTTTTTTGTTTTCCTCTTAAATAATATAGTAATCACTCAATGAGATATTTGAAATGTGCTTAGCATACTGCCTGGCACATAGTAGGACTTCATAAATGCATGTCCCTTTCCCTTCTGTCTTTGTGTAAACCAGGGGTTGGCAAAATATGGTTCTCGAGCCATATCTGGCTCTTTTGAGGGCCAGATATGGCTCTTTCTGCAGGAGCCATAAAGTCAATTTTTTTTTCAGGCGCTGTTACAGGAGCGCGCACTGTGAGCACTGTACGGCTCTCACGAAATTACATTTTAAAAAATGTGGCGTTTATGGCTCTCACGGCCAAAAAGGTTGCCGACCCCTGCTGTAAACTGTTCTCTTGATACTACTGATTTCACTTTGCTTCAATAATTCTGCACAAATTTCTTTGAATTGTTTAAATTCAACACTTCTAAAGTACAATAATATTCCATAACTTATTCAACCATTCCCTAATTAATGGACACCCACTGTGTTTCTAGTTTTATGGCTATTACAAAAAATGATGCTTTAAATATTTTGGGGAATTTCTCTTTTCTCTTTGATGTCCTTAAACCCCTGGGTTCCTTTGGGGAATAAATTTGTTGAAAATAAAGCTGTAGGAGGCAGCTGGGTAGCTCAGTGGATTGAGAGCCAGGCTTAGAGACAGGAGATCCTAGTTTTAAATCTGAACTCAGACACTTCCCAGCTGTGTGACCCTGGGCAAGTCACTTAACCCCCAATGCCTAGCCCTTACCACTCTTCTACCTTGGAGCCAATACACAGTATTGACTTCAAGACAGAAGGTAAGGATTAAAAAAAATTTTTTTTTTAAAGAAAATAAAGCTGTAAAAGGGCTGTGCGGTGGTACAGTGATAAAAGTGGAGGCTCTAGAATCTCAAATCTAGTCTCAGACACTGACTTGCTGGGTGACCTCTGGGCAAGCCACTTAACTTCTGTTTGCCTTAGTTTCCATCTGTAAAATGAAGATAATAATATTACCCATCTCCTAGGGTTGTTGTAAGTGCCAAATAAGATAATGAGGAAGCACTTAGCCAGTGCCTCACACATAGTAAGTGCTATATAAATGTAAGAAAAAATTAAGGAAGGATTTGAACTCAGGTCTAGTCTTCCTTCAGTTCTGAGT
The DNA here is from genome assembly GCF_016433145.1 of Gracilinanus agilis. Classification (NCBI taxonomy): domain Eukaryota; kingdom Metazoa; phylum Chordata; class Mammalia; order Didelphimorphia; family Didelphidae; genus Gracilinanus; species Gracilinanus agilis. The sequence continues at coordinate 80,617,257 of NC_058133.1, read as the reverse complement.
GTTCTTTCCCCTATAACATCTAATAAGTATTCTATTATAATACATTTTATAATACTAAGTAATAACAATGAGATGTTCTGGGTTCTCCTTATGACTACCCTAACATACAATAACAGCTTGTCATTGTACCATTTGCATTTTTGGAGATGTCATTTCTTCAGTTTCTTTCAATTATGCCAATATTTACTACATACCTGCAACGTGGAAGGTATTGTTCTAGGTACTAGGAATACAAAGAAATAAACAAAAACAGTACCTGTTTCCAAGGAAATTGCAGTTTATTGAGTTCCACATTTTAAAAAATATTCCTTAAATAATTGTAATGATAATAACAATATTAGCTTGCATTTGTGCAGAGTTTGAGAGTATGCAGAGCATTTCCACATCTCTGATCTTACATATTCTACCTGGTAGGCAGGACAAGTCTTATTATTCCCATTTTCCAAATGAGGAAATTGAGATACTCAGAGGTGAATATACATATTGAGGACCACGAAAAGTTCTTGATGACTTTCCTCTGTTAATTATCTCCAGTTTATCCTATCTATATTTTATTTGTAAATAATGGTTTGCATGTGGTCTTTCCATGTAGACTGCAAGACTGTTGAGAGTATGGACATCCTCCCCTCCCCAAACACAGGCTTTGCAACACCAGTATTTAACAGTGTCTGACACATTTTTGTTGTTCACTCCTTTCAGTTGTGCCTGACTCTTCTTGGCTCCATTTGAGATTTTCTAAGCAAAGAGACTAGAGAGGGTTACCATTGCATTATCCAGATCATGAACATATGAGGAAACTGAGGCAAATAGGATTAAGTGACTTGCCCAGGGTCACACAGCTAATAAGCTTCTGGGGTATAATCTGGGCAAATTACCTCTCTGGATGTTATTTTCCTTATCTCCAAAATGAGGGGTTAGACTAGACTAGATAGACTAGAAGCTCCCTTCAAACTCTAGATCTATTATTCTTATAAGAGTTGGCAGAGTCTGGAGAAGTGATTGTAGGTACCAACATTTCTTTTTTTTTTCCTTCCCATGGTTACATGATTCTTGTTGTCTCCCTCTCTTCTTCCCTTCCTCCTCCCAGAGTTAACAAGCAATTCTACTGGGTTATACATATATTATCACTCAAAACTTATTTCCATGTTATTATATTTTAACATAATTTTAATTTCACTTTAATAAATAACATTAAATTTCTTATCTCTTCTCCACTAAAAGGAAGCAAAACAAAACGTGTAACACATATGGATAGTCAATGCAAAGCAAATTCTCATTCTAGTCATGTCTGAAAAATGAATAAGTCATTCTGTATCTCCATATCTAGAATCTATCACCTCTCTCAGGAAATGGTCAGAAGACCTTTAGAATTATGACTGGACATTGCATTGATCGGAATTCTTAAGTCTTCGGAATTTTTGTCTTTAGGGCATTGGTACTTTTAATTCTATTCTTCTGGTTCTGTTCCCTTCACATCAATTCTAAAATCTCCCCAGGTTTCTCTGAAACCATCTCATCCAGCATTGCTTATAATGCAAAAATATTTCTTTTCATGCATACACCACAACTTTCTTAGTTCTTGTTTTTTGCCACTAAAAGAAAAAAGCTGCTATAAAATTTTGTATATATGAGTGTTTTTCTCTGTTTTAATCCCTTTGAAGTAGAAGGCTAGTAGTGGGAGCATCTGTAAGTACTTGTCATATGGAGGGAAGTTGAGGTAGAGTAGAGAAGTAGTCATTTCAAGATCCCAGCCAGGATGTCTACAGGACTAGGTGAGTGACTAACACCTTACCCACTCTGTGCAGCTGTGAAAGAGGAGGTTTGACTGTGAATTACTGAAATGTGTTGCTCTAAACTCTTGGGTTTGGGGCATATCTGATGACCAGAGTGAGTTTGGGGCTATCTGATCTGGGAAGAAGCCACGGGTCTTATGCTCTGCTGAGTGTTTAACATGTTTAATTTTCTTCCTTTTCCTGTTGTTAAAAGAGAACTGTGTATACTTTGGCGTTGGGAAGTTAACAAAATGTGCCATTGAAATGCACTTTTTCAAGGAAGACAGCAGAGATTTTCTAGGGGGCAAGGACACCACAAAGTCAGGCAGAGAAAATCCATACATAGTAAACCTTAGACTAAAGAGACAGGTCCTTTCATCCACCAAAGAATGAGGAGCTTATCAGCTCTCTGAGAATCAGAGAGAGTTTGGCAGTTACTCCAGAGTGCCATCTGGTGGGAGGTGAACTTTGCAACCACTAGAAATAGGCATTCATCCTTCAAAGCTTAGTAAATGGTATTGGCCACTTGGTCAGTAGTGTCCCCTGATGGTTACATAACTATTTATATCACTTGATCCAGTGAAGCAGCCCTTGAGAATATTCCCCAACAGGCTCAAAGATAGAAGGAATGATCCCACATATACCAAAATATTCATAGTAACAGGTGTGTGTGTGTGTGTGTGTATGTGCATGTAAATGAAATGGAGTAGATGTCCAAAGAGTGGAAAATGACTAAAAAATTGTGATTTATGAATGTAATGTAATATTATTGCACTGGGAGAAACAATGACTATGAGAAATTTAGAGAAACATAAAAAAGACATGATCTAACAGAGCGAAGAAAGAAGAAGCATGAGAATCTAGACATAATGATTAAAATAACAAGTAACTATAAATTGCAGCTGAACTCAGATTAAAATAAAATGATAAGTCTTGACTCCAAAGCACTGATGACAAAATCAATTTATTCTTCTTGGTAGACAGGTGAGGGATTACAGGTGTAAAATGTCACATATACTGTCCAACTGGACTGAAATATTGGTTGGTTCAGTATTATTGTTTCTCTTGTTCACAAAGGAGATGTGGGATTTAATGGCAAATAACTGTGATGTAAATAAGAAAAGACATAAAGAGAACTTTAAAGAATAAAGAGAGAAGAGAGGATAAAAATCTAAATGAGTGATAGGGTCAAGAAAAAAGGCTTCTTTTGTGTTTCATTTCATTTCATTTCATTTTTCAGTATAACCACTGTTTCAAATGTCTCTATATGGCTACCATTTCTTTAAAAGTCAAATGAAATGTTAGAAAAAAAAGAGTGTATACTGGAAGTTTTGAAGTGTCAGTTGAAAAATTTCTTGCTAAGGGGTGTTTCTCCCTCTGGAGACTTCAGGGCTTTTTAAAAAATTTTACTTTTGATGTAAGAGGATCTATGAGAAAAGCTCATATCTATATGGAAAGAGACTAGTAAAAGTGGTAGCTTAAGAGAAGTTGAAGATGCTGGGGCTGGGGAGAATCTGAGGAAGATGCAGGAAAGAAATAGATCTAATCCTGGAGAAAGTGTTTTCATCTTTATGAAAGGATTTTAAAGATATTTTACTTGATATATGGAGAGAAATTGAATGGTATAGGACAGTGATGGGCAAACTTTTTAAAGAGGGGGCCAAAGAAAAGGAAATGCTCATTTCTTTCAAAGTTTCATTGTATTGGCTCCTACGCATTGTATTCGTCAGATTAAGAATAATGTCACTTAGCTGGATAGAACATTTCAGGGGGCCCTGTGGGCTGTAGTTTGCCCATCACTGGTATAGGACCAAGTTTTTACAAATAAAATCAACTGGTGTTATAGGGAGAGTTTGCAGTGACTTTGGCTGTTAATAATTGTCTTTGTCTTTATGTTTAACGTTGATTTGATTTGCTAATAAATTATACATATTTGATCATTTTCATATGAATTTAATTATAGGAAATTATGGTATTTCCTGTATAGAAAAATAAGAGTAATTATTATTGAGGAAAGAAATTTCTCTAGTTTGTTAAATGATGGAAATATAATGAATTTGGATGAGGCTTTGAGCTAATTAAGTAATGAGAAACTACAGTTTATTAATGAGAAACACACTATAAAATTATGTCCCTGTATTATTTTAGAGAACGAGATGTTAAAATTAAATATAGAAATGAGTCAAATGGCAGGATAAGGGGTAACATTAGTTTAGTTCAGACTTGAGCTGGTGGTTAGACAGAGGGAAAGGAGCCAGAGATCAGGAAGAGATTGAAAGTACAAGAAGGAATAAGGATGAAATGAGGTCTTGTAGAGGAGGGTTTGGAATCAAAAGCATTACTGGTGGAGTAACCTCTGCTTCTGACACAGAAAGAAAAGAGAAGAGGATAGGTGAGAACCTAGAGATGTTTTGAGGTAATTAGAAGGGGAGGAGGGAGCTCACACCTTGTTTTTCTTATGAATGTAATGGGAGTGTGGATCATCTAATTTGAGTATAGGTGGCAGGGCTAGGGCTGCAGACCTGGGAAGAGAGAAGACTCATAGGAGTGACTTGTAAAAGTTACTAATCAATGGTACAGGACTAGGTCAGGTAAAAATACACTTAGAAATAGTCAGCAAGTTTTCATGAATTTCTCTAGTAACACTACATAGTTAAGAAGTGTGAGTGGAGAAAGCTAGTGGTGGCTAGCCAGGGATTGGGATTAGATGAGCAGGAATGAAAGGAAATCAAAGAACCAGAGAACCTAGTGTAGTGGAGAACATGTTGTTGAAATGACTAATCATGGAATGTGAATTGAATAAGAAGGGAAGAAAAGTCAGATTAAAATGGACTTCAATAAGTAATTACATCTTGGGAAATGAAAGGTTGTGATGATGAATGAAATTAGTTTTAGCAGTTAGAACAGGATTTCTTGAGTTCTTAACTCTTATGTTCCCTTGGTACCCCTCAACACTAGCTAGATGATATAGTGGATAGAGTGCTGGACTTAGAATCAGAAAGACATCTTCAAGAGTTCAAATCTGGCCTCAGCTACTTACTGGCTGTGTGATGCTAGGCAAGCCACTTAATCCCAATTTGTCTTAGTTTCTCATCTATAAAATGAGTTGGAGAATGAAATGGCAAACCATTCCAGTATCTTCACCAAGAAAATCCCAAATGAATTGAACACAGATGAAAAATGACTAAACAACAACATCCCTAGGACTTAGTTCAGTGCCTGGCCTATTATAGGTGCTTAATAAATGTTTGTTGACTAGATCATAGATTCATTACTGACATTAAAAAAGGATGCTATAGCAGTCTCAATTGTGTTAGCACAATAAGGAAGACAGCATAGTTGAGCTGAAGGTAGCTGCTCTGGCCAATGGCTCTAAAGAATATACTATTTTGGTCCCATTTTGGGGCTTTCAGAAACTAATATTTAAAAGAAGAGGAAAGCAAAGTTTTGCTTGTTATTTGTGAAATTGCCCCAATCATATTATTAGTATATATCACTATAATTCTTAGAGAAAAAAGAGAACAGGAAACAAGTTGGACCTTGTTTTGGCAAAGTATCATAAAATTATTGTGTCAGAATTTGAAAGTTGTGAGGGACCTTAACAGACATCAAATTCAGACTATTTGTGAAAGGAAAATAGTATGGCTGTGAGCTACAGATGAACTTGATAGGGTCCCTATATCTATGGTTATGTTTCCTCTGTGTTTTGAGTCAATATATCCTAGACTAGTGATGGTGAACCTTTTAGAGACCAAGTGCCCAAACTGCAACCCTCACACCTCATGTGAGCCTCCTGCACCCCACCTTACCCTAGAAGAGAGGGAGAAAGTTCTCCCATTGGGCTGCTGGGCAGAGGGATGAGTGATGAGAGAAATGTCCTCTGGTGCATGTGGAAAGGGTGAAGGGAGCAGCCCCCTCTGGCATGCATGCCATAGGTTTGCCAACATGTCCCTAGACTGTGAGCCAAGGATAGGTGTCTTTGTATATGTTCATATCTCCAAGCTGGCCAGTGTCTTCAGTACAAGGAACATTAAAAGAGACATGGCTATCATAACTCTGTGTTCAGTAAAGGCTATGTTCATTCATTCATTCAATGAGTCTTTATTAAATTCCTATTATGTACCAGGTAATGTGCTAGATATTGGTGAAAACCCCCTGAAAATGTCTTCCTGTCCTCAAGGGATTTATGAAAAAATATGTACAAAACTCTCATGAGAACAACCACCACCAAATACAAAATATGGGCTAATTTGCTTGAGGGAAATTACTCATCAGAGAGAATCAAGATATACTCTCTGTAGGTTGCCTTGAAGTTAAGTATTGGAGGAAGCTAGGAATTCCATGAGATGGCTTTTTCAAAGAGGAGATACTAGGCAAAAGTACAGAACCAAGAGATGGAATGTAATCTATGTGGAACAGGAAGTAGTCCAGTTTGCCTGGACCTATGAGTAAATGAAGGGGAATAATGTAACCCTGGAAAATGGGCAGGATTCATATGATGAAGGGTTTCAAAAGCCAAATAGAGAAATTTATGCTTATTTTTAGAAGCAAGATGGAGATATTAGAACTTCTTGAGCAGGGAGTGACGAGGGAAGATCTGTGCTTTAGGATTATTAAGATGGCAATTGCATAGGGAAGAAACTAAAAGCAAGGATACCAGTTTTGGGTTAATGTAATAGTTTAGATGAGAAATGATGAGAGTTTGTACTAGAGTTGTGATGGTATGTATGGAATGAAGGAGACAGATGCAAGAGATGTTGATGTCAAATGAACAAAACTTGGCAACTGATTGACTATAGAAGCTGAAGGAGAATGAAGGGTTGTGATCTTGGGTAACTGGAAGGACAATGGGTTTTTTGTTTTGTTTTGTTTTGTTTTTGGTAGGAATTAAGAAGTTAGGGAGAGAAAAAAGATTTTTTGGGAAACATAAGTTGTTTTTGCACATGAATTTGAGATGCCTACTGGATATTCAACTGAAGATGTCGCAAAGGCAGTTGAGAATGTTGGAGTAGAGTATGGAGGAGAGAGTATGGATGAATGAATTAGAAAGATCTAGGAGTCCATAGTTGAACTGAAGGAAGCTGATAAGATCACCAAGAGAGTACAGTGGTACGTTGACATACGAGCACCTTAAGAGCAATTTGAGATATGAGCAGTCAAGATTGGGATTTTTTGTTTTAAGTTATGAGTGGATATTCGGATCCCAAGCTTCTGCCACCCTCCACTAGATAGCCTGCCAAACTTTTGGTTTCATAAGCTACATGAAGCTGCCTCGTTTAGTTCAGTGTTTATCTGGCCCTGCGAGCATCTGTATTGAATTACTTTTGCTTTCTTCTTTATTTTGGACTTTATTATCAGTTTTGGTTGTTTTTTTTTTTTTTTTGTAAATTTATTAACTTTTAACCGTGAGTTCTGATGACAGAGGAATTGAAGGCATTATAGCAACAGCAGCAGCAGCATGAGGAGGTTTGCAGAAAATTAGTGGGGAGAAGTCCAAGGTGGATGAGGTAATCAGTATAAATGAGATTAAGGAAAAATTAAACAGTTTATTGAAAAGACACCCCCAGAAAAAGTTGCAACAGGTTGGGTGTTGGAGTGTGTAATGATACTTGTTTTACACATTATCAAACTGTTCTGAAAGGGGGGAAGAAACAAACTTCCATGGAAAGGTTTTTGTTGAAATGGCCTCTAAGTGAAATAAATCAAAGTGTGGCAAAACAGCCAAAACTCAATGAAGAAAATGATGATAAGTAAGTAAAGTAAAAAAAAAAAAAAGCAATTGTTTAGCAGTAAAGTTACATGTAGCAAGTAATGTATAAAGTCAATTTTGCATTTAAATGTAGTGTTAAGTGTGTAGAGAGTAAATTATGTTAAGCAATAGTGCACAAAATGAAAACTTTCTCTGCCAGCATCTTTGCCTGACCTTGAAGGTAAATAATGTTTTATACGCAAGTTATTTTTTAATATTTTTTCTTATCTATAAATATCTTTATTTTTTATTTACAAAGTACATTTTTATATTTAGAAGAATATAAAACAAAAAATTCATGTGATTTTTGGGGTTGGAACATATTAATGACATTTCCATTAATTTAAATGGGGAAATTCAATTTGACACACGAGCAAATTGAGTTACAAGCGTGGCCATGAAATGAATTAAACTCATGTATCAAGGTACCACTGTATATAAAGAGAGGAGATGAAAATCCACGACAGAGCCTTGGGACATCCTCACACATAAGGTGTGGGATATGGGTAATGCTCTAGCAAAAGCGACTAAAGTATGGCCAGAAAGATAGGAGAACTAGAAGAGAAACTAATATTTCAGGGATTTATGAAATAATATGTACAAAACACTAATGAGAACAATAACCACCAAATACAAAATACAGGCTAATTTGTAATGCTATTGAAACTTCCAGAATAGACAGTGTTTATGTGGAAGGGAACAGACATTTATAAAGCACTATTGTGTTAAGTATATTTATAAATATCATCTTATTTGATCCTCATAATGACGCTGGGAGGTAGGTACTATTATAATCTCCATCTTAGAACTGAAGAAACTGAGGCAAATAGAGGTGAAGTGACTTGCCCAGGGTCACGTAGCAGTTGAGGATAAATTTGAACTCAAATCTTCTTGACTTTATGCCCAGAACTCTAGCTACTGTGCCACTTAGCAGTCTCATAATATGCTTTTAGATTTATTCATTAAGTGCTTTCAATAACTATGATGATAATTTCCCCCAATAAATTATAAATTCTATACTTGTAATGATTAAATGTACTTTTCTACCTATAATTGTGAAAATTAAATATAAAATTATAGATTTCTACTTATAAAATAATTATGAATCTAATATGTGAGATATTCTATAAAAGAAGTAATTCAGCATGGTCACATGTTTACTATTATCTATGAAAATTCAAATTAAATTTCCTTATCTGATAAATTTTGTCAAATATAAGTAAGTGTATTGATGAAATAAGTTGGAATATATAAAACAATATAATAATTATATATTAATTTCAATTTTGAACACTTTTATTTGAACAAATATTTTCAATATGAGAAAAGGAGTATTCAGGAGTGCAAAGAACTATATAGAGTGGTGAGGATGAGGACTGAGAAAAGATCATCAGATATGAAAATGAAAAGATTACTAATAGTGCCAGTTTAGTTGAGTGATGAAGTAGAAAGTCAGATTGTAAGGGTCTGAGAATAGGCAGGGAGATGAGAAAGCAGAGGTAATAAGTATAGAGAACTTTTCCCAAAAGTTTGTATAAAAGCCATGACATGGAATGATAATTTGGGGGTAATTATATAAATGAAAAAAAATTTAAAGGATAAAGGAGTTCTGATTATGTGTATAAACAGAAGGGATTAAGTGTCATATTAGTAAAGATTGGAAATTAGGGTGAAAGAAGAAATGATTATAGGGACAAACTCTTAGAGGATATAGGAAGGGATAGGATCAAAGATATAAGTCCCTCTAATGTACTTTCTGAATTATCCCTTATCTCTTAGGGTATAATTTGGTCCAAGGCTTGGGACTAGGATGGTCAGAGATGCAGCAACCCTGATGGAATAGTGGAAAGGTCCACCTGAAGTAAAATGGAGATAGATAAATGCTACTGGAATTCATGGAACTATGAAGTCAGCATATTAGACAGTTCATCATCATGGTTATTAAACTTGCAAAGTTGATAATCTGGAAATGTAACCAAAAGGACAGTTATGCCAAATGTTTTTGAAATCAAGAGGAAAGAGGGGAAATATTCTGGAGGTTGGTAAATAACTGCAACAAAGTTAAGAAGGGAGTGCATAGTGTGAACTATAGAAAGCTGAGTAAAGACTCCAGAGCAATAGCCTGAAGGTAATAGGGAGGAACAAAGACTCTTTGCCTGGAGAATTGGAGACAGTGGGAAGAATGATTATTAGAGAAACTTTCCAGGGATATAGTTTATATTTTTAGGAAGCAAAATCCAGTGTTCCCTGAAAATAATGCTAAATTAGAGCTAGGAGGTGGAAAAATTAGTTGGGGCAAATGTCATGGAATGAAATAAATAATATTAAGAGTTGAAAGGGGCCACAGAGATCCTATTATCCAATGGTTCCCTATATTTCTTGCCCTTAAACCCCTTTGGACAACGAGGGCAAAATGTGCTGTGAATTTCCAGGGTAATTTAGCACACGACTCATTATTTTCTTTTAGATTTATGCATTAATCTGCTTCAAACCACAGGGTAGAACAAAGAACAATGGTTGGAGGTTGTAAAGAAGTATATTTCCACTCTGACATAAACATCCTAATAAAGATAGCTTTCTGAAAGCAAAATGGGCTATTTCTGCAAGTACAGGGCAAATGACCTCCCCACCTACTGCAGGTCTATAGGTGAACTTGTCAGATCAAAGACAAAGGTGTTGGACTCTGGAACATCTTTCATGTCATTTCTTCTTCTGTGATTCTGTGATAATAAAAGATGAAGAAAATCAAACTTGGAAATTGTCATCACACAGAAATTTTGCCATAGACTGTGAGTTCCTTGAGGGAAGGAATGTTGTTGATGCTACTGTTGTGGTTGGTACACATTAGATGCTATATAAATGTTGCCTATTTTTTTCATTATTCATTACAGGACAAATTATTTATTCCAAAGTCTAACAAGGATTTAAAGAAACTTATGCAATATAAGTGAACACTGAAAATCATAAACCCGTTTTCATAGCTGTTCAACTTTGAATACAGTTATTAACTGCATAGTTTTGTATGAAATATAAGTGAGTTATTTCCACATCATTCAAAAGTCCATAAAATATGTTAACTATCATTAATATTATTGTTTTCCTTGATGAATTAACTACCAAAATGATAGCAAAGCATTTTGTGATTAATAATGAATTCATTAATTAATAATTCTGGATCTGGTCTTGCAACTAGTTCTCCTAATTATGTTTTTATCTAGCCCATATCTCTCCATCTTCTCCACAAGAATATCAAGAGAGATTTTGCTTTACTAAAATCTGGGTAAATTAAATGTATAGCATTTCCTTGATCTACCAGATAAATATCTTCATTTTTTAAAAATGAGGTTAGTTTGGAAGGATTTGGTCTTGCTGAAGCCATGGTGGTTCTTTGTGATCATGACTTCCTTTTTTTAGATGTTCATTAGCCATTCCTTTAATTACATATTCTAGAATTTTTTCAGGAACAAAGTTGAGCTCAGTAGCCTTTAGCTACCATTACATAATGAGTTTCTCAATAGCAAGGACTGTTTTATTTTATTTTTGCCTTTCTTTGTATTTCCACTTAGCACACTGCCTGGCACACTGTAGGTACTTAAATGCTTATTGAGTTCATTCTCATCCCTTTTTTGAAAATCACCTAGTTTACATAATCTTTTGGTTACTGATTACAGTGACCCTGTAATCACACCCGCCTTTTTTTTTTTTTTAAGACTTGAGGATCCTTTCAGGACATGGTCTGGGTTACTTGAATTCATCAAGGACCACTAATGATTTCATCCAATCTCTCTATTATCTTGGATCTCAACTATCTTTGACCTGTTCTTCCCTGTCCAATGATCATTCTCACTGGCAATGAAAAAAAAAAAAATAAAAACTTACCTTATCACAATCACCTCCCATCACTCTAAAAGTGTTCATATTCCATTCCTCCCTCTATATAAAAAAATAAATACTATAAATACAGATTATAAATTATATATATATACTTACAATAATATATGACATGGAATATTATATAACGCAATAATGATACATGTATTTATATTCTATAAATACACCATAAATTGTACATATCATATTTTTATACTCTCACACACACATATTACAAAAAGCAACTTTTTGTTGTCCTTAACTTCAGGTCACTCTGAGCTTTCGTACTCCTGATGCTATTTTTATAGGACTATGCCACACTTTTTTATTCATACTCTGTTGCCTGACCTAGCTTTAATCTTTGGTATGTCTTTTTAATATCTAAGCTGGCCTTTAGTTCCCTGTATATTTTTATCACTGGCTTGGATAAAGGCATAGTTGGCACAGTTATTATATTTGAAGTTGACCCTTAGCTTGGAGGGAAAACCAAAATTTTTGATGATGGAGTCAGGATTCAGAAAGTTCCCTGAAGATCCTAATGGTCTAGGAGAATGGATTGAATCTAATAAGAAGGAATTTCCTTCAATATATCAATAGGCTATCCCTGGATCCAGTTGATGAGCCTTGGCTTCATCTTGGTAGGACTCGGGCTTCCATGACACTTCCCAGCTATTTCCTCAGTATGATTCTCCTACCCTTCCTTATCCCTACTTAGAAGTGCCTCTTTAAGTGCTGTGTCACTCCATTAGAATGTAAGCTCCTTGAGATTAGAGACTGCCTTGGTTGTCTCTGTCATTTGTGTGTTGTAGATCATAATGGGAAATATGCTGTAATTAGTTTGCTAAACTCACTATGAATCTTTCCATTGGTCTCTGGGTTCACTGACAACTTAGATTCTTTAAAGGCTAAGGGATTCTAGGATTCACAACCATTCAGGATGGCTTGTGGTATTATTTGTGGTAAATAGATGGGTTTTTGTAATGGGGAACAGTTTGGAATCATTTAAGATAGTACACAATGTACCAAATGAAATCTAGTTTGTAACTCATTGCATCTATCTTGGATATAAACTATGATGTACCATCTCAATGGACACATCCAATTGCTCATCTTTTTTAAAAAAATAAAGCAAGTGGAAGTTAATGTCCTGCCCTTGGGTTTAAAAAAAATGACAGCTGCATTATGGGGAAGGCGTGGGGAAGTAAAAGTGAAAGTGAAAAAGACAGGAGATTTGAGTGGGTTGCAAGCCAATATACCTTAACAGTATGGCACTGTTTTTAGGATAAAGAAGACCTCAGTCTCTTGTAAGATGATGGAATAATGTTTTAACATTTGCATATATTTTACTTTGCATACATTTTTCATTTCAACAACCTTTTATCCTGTTTTCCCAACAAGGAAAGAGAGGCTCAAAGAAGTAACTTGACTAAGATCACAAATGATCAGAGGTAGGATCTGAATCCAGGTCTTGTTTACCTCTATCTAAGTCCTGTGCTTTTTCCGAAGAAAATGCCCATTGATGGGTAAAGGAGCTTCAAGTTCTCAAGTCTACAAAGAGAATCATATTTCTTGAGACAAGAGACATAATTGGAGAGCACAATTTTTTTTCTAAATCATTTAAGAGGTGTGGGCATAGACACACTTACAAATTGTTGTCATGGTATACTTGGGAAGTATCTGCTTTCTCTGCTGAGATCAGGATTATCAAAATTATACATTACACTAGCTGTGCCAAGTAGTTACAAATTGGCAAATTAAAACTCATGTCTCAAGGTGAAGTCATTACCAAGATCAATCAGTATGGATCATCTCTCCTATTAAAGTGCTGTCAATTGGAGGAAGGCCATTTCCAATGATATTGTCATAATCATAATCAACTTACCTTCTAGAACTCTTTGGAGAATAGAAGATAGAGTCTAGAGTCTAATATGATATTTGGAATTCTTAAAAGAAAAAAACACATTCCTTTCCTACACCAAACCTGATACAAGCTCTAAATTGGGTATGTGATCTCTTCCTTTCTGTTCAGCTCTTTTTATTTGGAGAAAAGACCATCTCTCATACCTAGAATATACTCCCTTCTCACTGTCAGTCACGAAGCCTTTCCTCATCAGTTGTGTTCACTTTTTTTCAGTCATGAAGAATTCCTTGTGACACCATTTTCTTGGCAGATAAACTGGAGTGGTTTGCCATTTCCTTCTCCAGCTCACTTTTCAGATGAGGAAGCTAAGAAAACAGGGCGAAGTGACTTGCCCAAGGTCACACAACTAGTGTCTGAAGCCAAATTTGAATTCAGGAAGATGACTCCAGGCTGGCTACTCTATCCCTTGCTCACCTCTGGACATCCTCTAATGACCTTTACCTGCTGATCCTGTGGATGTGTAGTAGATAAGATTCTCCTTAGAGAAGATCTTTGAGGATGAGGGAAAGTATTCATTAAAAAAATCTTTTTGTTCCTAGTGTCCCAGATAGTCACTGATGTGATCCTGGGCAAGTCACTTATTGTCTCTGCCTCTGTTGTCTCTGAGAATGATGAAAATAGCATCTTCATGAGTATTCCCTCTAATGGTACAGGAAACAATTCATTGACTCCCTCTCATATTGTACTACTCTTTTGCTGCATATCTGTTTTGTTTTGGAAATTTTCCATAGGGATTCAACATCCTAGGAGTATTTCTCCAGAAATCTTTTTTTAGTTTAATTTTATTATATTTGTTTATTTTAATAGCAAATTTCCACATAAATTTTCAAAGTTATATGATCCAAGTTGTCTCCCTTCCTTTTTTACCTCCTATCTCCCAGAGCTGGCAAGTAATTCAACCTGGGTTATACATGTATGATCACACAAGACATATTTCCATATTATCCATTTTTGTAAATAAATAATCTTATAAAACCAAAATCCCCAAACATATACCCAAGTAAACAAGTGATAAATCATATGCTTCCATCTGCATTCCTACTCTTCTTTCTCTGGTTCCTCCAGATAGCTTTACATTACGTGGATATCATTGGAATACATGGGCTATCCAATGATATTTCTCTCTCTCATTACAGGACTGGCTCTTCTTTTCAGGTCATATATCTTCTTGAGGATATTCTTTACACCAGTGGTAGAAAATTCAAATAAAAATGGGAACCACTGAACTGTACATATGAGTCTGAACAGCCTCAAAAATTGAGTTAAAAAACCATATATTAATATTATCTATGATCTACTGTATTTGTATTTATTTATTTTTAAATGGTTCCATTACATTTTAATCTGCTTTTGACCACACATAGTATTGCTGGCAGCATTCTTGATTACTCTGCTTTACACTCCTGGTGACTAATTCTTTTTTGGGAATGTGCTGTAGCTTACATAAACCCGTCACATGTCTTTCCATTACCATTTTATTGTTCAGTCATTGTATTATTTTATGATTTGTAGTCGTATAGCATCACTGGAAGAATATTGATGTTATATTTGATTAAAGGAAAAGTCTGAGTCATTAAATGCACTGGGAAATTCCCCAAAGACAATACAGTCTGTTCTCTTCCTCTTATTTAATTCTGGGCCTCAGCTCATTGTCCCATCTTCAGCATCTGCCCAAGCTCTATAGGCTGTCTATCCAATTGCATATCCAACTTTAGACAAGAAACATTCTTCATCTACTTGGATCCACTTGGTTTTTCCTTTGTGGATCATTAGGTTGAACTCTTGTACAGTCTCCCATTAGCAGAGAATGTCAGATTGGGAAGGTCACACATGAGTCATCTAGTCCACTACATAACTGAATAGGAAATCCTTCTTGAGCATTCATGACAATCATTTGGCTTTTGCTTGAAGACCACCAGTGAGGAGGTACCCACAACTCATGAAGCACTGTATTTATTACTTTGGAACTTCTATAAATTATGGGAATTTTTTGTTGCATTAAGCTTAATTAATTTCTTCCCATTTTCTATCCATTATTTCTAGTTCTGCCTTCATGGAACTATCAGAACAAAGCCAATATTTCTTCCTCATTACAGCTTTTCAAGTAATTTAAAGCAACTGTCCTTAATAAGCCTTTTTTTCTTGAAGTGAAGCATGTCAGGTTCCTTCAATCGATCCTCATACAAAATGTTTTTCTCCTCTTGACATTCTTTAGATATATCAATACTCTATGTAAAATGTGAGGGTGTAGAACTGAATACAATACTCCAGATAAGACCTGAAGAAAGCAGGGTAAAATGAGACAATCACCACACCTTTCATTTGGCTGGCTCCACACTTCAATGAGTTAAGATTTTATATGATCTCTAAAGTCCATGTCTAAACAACCTTTGGTAACTTGGTAGCACAGTGAATAGAAGACTGATCCTGGAGTCAGGAAGACTTGAGTTCAAATTTAGCTTCAGGTACTTATGACCTGTAACTCTAGGCAAGACACTTAACCTCTGCCTCAGTTTCCCAATTTGTACAATAGGGATAATAATAGTGTCTACCTCCCAGAATTGCGAGGATTAAATAAGGTAATACTTGTAATGCACTTAGTACAATGTTTGGCACATAGTAGGCATATAATAAATGCATTCTTCCTCCCTCCTTTTTTCCCTCTCTCCCTCCCTCTCTCCCTACTTCTCTCCCTCCCTCTCTCACTCTCTCTCCCCTCTCCCTCCCTCTCTCCCTCACTATCTCCCTCACTCTCTCCCTCCCTCCCTCCCTTCCTTCCTTCCTTCCTTCCTTCCTTCCTTCCTTCCTTCCTTCCTTCCTTCCTTCCTTCCTTCCTTCCTTCCTTCCTTCTTTTTAGAACTGAAACATACAACAAAAGATGTTTCTGGGAGTAGTTAATTTTGCTTGGGGACCTGAGGTTCATACACACTGCATTCCACATTCTTACTGATTAGAATTATTCATTGATTTTGCTGAAGGAGCAGCTTTCGCTGTACAACAAAAGTAATTTTTTCCACAGAAGTCAGAGAGGTTTTAGAACAGAGAACATTTTTAGAACAGAACATCATTTTCCAATGATGAGGCTCCATTTTTAGGGTGAAGGTAATGAAACCAAAGTTGATATATATATATATATATATACCTTCATTTTCTAAAGTGAAGGTTTGATGGCTTATGCAGTCTTTTTTACCTGCAGCAGACTTGGTGTTGAGTCTGTTTTTCAAACAGAAAACAGGAAGATTCATGAGAATGCATTGTGTTTGTTATAAGTAAGATATGCCATTATTCCTGATTGTGGTTAAGCTCCATAGACTGAACTATTGCAAGCCCTGAAAAAATATGAATACAGGAAAAAAAAGTTCTCAGGTTCCATTTGATCTTTAGAATAAATTTGGTCAGATTAATTCAGGTTTTAACTCATTTATTTCCAGTGAGGAATTTTCAGCTAACTACTTTAAGAAAGCAAATGAACTATTATGGGATTGGAAAGTGAAAAGGGAAAGACAGAAGAAAGAGGAATGGGGAGGGAGATAGAAGAAAGATAAATGGAATGAGGGAGAGAAGATGGAGAAAGAGAGGAGAGGGAGAGAGAGAATTCTAAGTTACAAAAATATCCAATTGGCAAGATCTGAGCATTTTCTTACTATACTCATTTCTGAACTTATACTAGTTCATTCCTGACTCAGTAATTTAAATGCTCATGCCAAAAGAATGGGGCATAGGAGGAAAAGTTGCAAAGTGGAAGCTGCTATCCCCTAGACCCTCTTTGGGGAAAGCACTTCTGTTGTATTTGAAGGGACGCCCTCTTGGCCACATTTCTGTCTGAACTTCAAGCAATCGATATCATAGTCTCTGAAGACTTGGCAGAAAAATCAGAAGAGAAAAGATATCAACAGAATCTTGGAAATTCCTTAGATGAACTAAGCCTTTCCAAAGAATAGCTGTCATCTGGGTCAGAGTCACATAAGCACATCATCAATATATAATCTGGAAGAAGCTACAGAAAGATTTGCAAACCTTGCCCAAAACAAGGAGGAGAGGAAGGAAAGAGAGGAGTGAATCTTTATAGATGAAGAGTAAGATGTGGAGAAACCATGAAAAGCAGAGTAAGGACATTTCTAGGCTGCCTAAAACCTAAAGTTCTGTTTGTTGTTGGAGATCAGAACCAGTTTGGGGCTTTCTCCCTCCTCTCTTCTTATCTCTGTAAGGGAGTGAGGCCAATTGGCCAATGAAGGCTCAGTCCTTATATATGTCTTGCCTGGTTCCAAATCATAGTAATGGAAAACACCTGCAGTTGTTGAGTGTCGGCTTGTTGCTTGTAGCATCCTGTTCCTATTTTGAATAGATGGGAATCAGTTCAAATCAGTGTTGACTCTCTAGAGAGGAATGATGAGTCTAAACATACCAGAACCAGTGTTCATATTTGTTAAAAAGGTAATGGAGAGAGGGCAGCTGGGTAGCTCAGTGGATTGAGAGCCAGGCCTAGAGACAGGAGGTTCTAGGTTCAAATCCGGCCTCAGACACTTCCCAGCTGCGTGACCCTGGGCAAGACACTTGACCCCCATTGCCTGTCCTTACCACTCTTCCATCTATAAGTCAATACACAGAAGTTAAGGGTTTAAAATAAAAAAAAATTTAAAAAAAGGTAATGGAGAAACACTGAGCTTTGTAGTATTGATAATAGAAAGGGCTAAGCCTCTCTCAGCCTGACAGACGCTACTGGACTGAGTCTCCCAGAAGTTCTTTATTATATATTCTGTTAACACCAACAACTTCCTTAGGGAACATTGAGTTTCTGTTGATGGAGCCTGGGTATGGGTGGTAAATATTTTCTAGTTTATTTATTAGAAATTTTTTTCCCATGGTTACATGATTCATGTTCTTACCCTTCCCCCCCAACACCCTTGTAGCCAACATGCATTTCCATTTGTTTCTTCATGTGTCATTGATCAAGACCTATTTCCATATCATTGATAGTTCTAGTAGGGTGCAAAGCTCTTTTAATAACCTTAACTTCCCATAGAAACAAAGGCTAATCTTTTAAAATCCCATTATTTCCCCAGGCTTATCTGTTGTCAAAACAATTTAGAGTAAGATTTTAAAATATAATGAGAAAATTTATTTCTAATATTATATCATTTTTAAATTTCTCAGTAATCATTATTTCAAATTGAATCTTAATTTGCATTTCAAACCTTTTAATTCATTCTTTTTTCTTGACATTCTCTTACATTCCTACCCCAGAGCATCTTCTAAATTGGGGTGATTAAAAGGGATATTGGGAGTCTTGTCTTGTTTTGTAAATAAGAACTAGCTTAAGCCAAGTATGTCTAGGAAGCTACATCATAGTGTCCTTGGGTGAGCATTGGAATTAATGTACAATGTCACTTTTAACCTGATATGACCCGATTTCTTCATCTAGACATTAGAATCCTAAGATCATGCATATGATTTTACATCATCATCAAGGAATGAGGAGGGATTGTAAAAAAAAAAAATTAGCCCTCCTTCTTATTAGTTATTCACCTGTCAGAGATGTCATGGGGAAGACTGAATAATGAGCTTCCAAAATTGTATTTAATGACTCAAATTGCTGAATATCTTTGTCTTTGATTATTAAGAGTGATCAATAACCAATTAATTTATTGATTATCGCTAGCCTGATCAATACATTGATTTTCTTACCCTGAACCCAAACTCTCAGTATTTTTAATCATCAAACTAACAAGATAAAATCATACCAATAGGTGAAATCTACCTCAGTTATTCCTGCAACTGGGAAATTCAACTATAGATACACATAATGGAATCAGTTGTTGAATTAAAAGGTGCTGTACACTAATTCTGAAATTAGGAGGTAACCAGAAGGACTTCAGTATTACCTTTATTAGACAGATGCCCAGAACACTGGGTAAATTTGCACATGGCCCTCCTATAGCTGACAATGATAATATAGATAATATAATAATACTAGATAATAGTTTGAACTCCTGAGTCAGGAAGGTCTAGATTCAAATCCCTCCTCAGTCACACAGCTAGGAAAGCCTTATTTGAACCCAAATCCTCCTGTCTTTGGGCCTAGCTCTTAAGCACCTGAGTCACCTAGCTGCCCCTAAGAGAAATACATTTAAAAAAAAAATTGTGTCAATTATGTGTCAGGCAGTGTGCTAAATGCTTTACAAATAGTAACTCATTTTATCCTTGATAAAGGATAAGAACCTTAGGAAGTGGGTGTTATTATTATATCCATTTTACAGATAAGGAAACTGAGGCAGATAAAAGGTAGGCGACTTAGCCAGGATGACACAGCTAGTATAAGTGTCCAAGGTCAGAGTTGAACTTAGGTCTTCTTGACTCCAAATTCATGGGTCTGTCTACTGAACTATTATTATTATATCCTGACCAATCAAAAATGGTTCATTGAAATCTTTAAGAAAGTTGATAGATTACGCCTAATTGTATTTACAAAGGGAATAGCTTCTAAAACAAATATTTTAATCTATTGGCATCCCATATGTTTAGGGAAGGAAGAGTAATTACACATTATTTATCTTAAACTAATAGGGTGGCTTGATACTCAGATTGTAGGCATTAAAAATGGGATTAATAATTGAACTGTGAACCTGTCATTCCTTGCTACCCCAAGATGATTGGCTTTAGCAATGGGTATTCTGGATATGCCATTAACTATCAAAGAAGAACTTATTAGTGAAGTAGAAATAACAGAAGAAAATAGATCATCCTATCTTAATACTTATGGCAGATAAGAAGGGGAACTGACTAGAATCTTATAAATACTCTAGAGTTTAGATAAATGGATGATAGCAAGAAAAAATAGGATTCTGTGACTGGACAGCCTAACAGGGAATTTGGCTAGAGAGGAATAAAAAGCAATCTAAAATGATATTATAAATGGAAAATTGGGAATGTCATTGGTAAAAAGAGAAGGAGGTGATATCTAAAAAGATTGATGGAGCTACATAGGGAACTCTTCACTGAGTTCAGTTTTAAAACAGGCATGTTCAATAGATGGATACGAGATTATGTCATTGAGGAAAGATACAAAAGAGCTATGAGAATGTTGCCAAATTTTATAACAATAATCTCCAAAGCCTTATACTCTGGAATGACCTGAAGTTTGCCAAAAATGCTAAGGGCAACAAGAAGAATTCTTTAAAAAGCTACATTAGAACTAAGAAGATCAAGGAACTGGTTTGATATAAAGGTGAATGGGATGATGATGAATGATGACAATTGTGGGGATTGTGGAAATATATGAGGAAATGTAGATGACTTCAGAATATGTAACCCCCAGCGTACTGGTGATCCAGTTCTAGAAACAGATTACAGGCTCCAAGATTTCATGCAAAGCCATATAGATGTCCTACTTTGGGGACAGCACTTACATTGAGCCAGAATAGACCATTTTCCATGCTCTATTTTCTTCCATTTCCTCTCTCCTTTGCTCATCCTATGCTTAGAATGGACTCCTATCTGTTATATAATAATGAGCGTCCTCAGATGATATGAGGAGCTGAAGCTGAGTGAGTGTGGAAATCCTTGGGTGTAACACCAAGTTGTGGTAGTGAAACAGTAAGGACCCCACAAGAATATTTGTGAAGAAACTGCTACACCCAACTTCAGTATAACAGTGGCCCAGAACAAGTAGTCAAGCGAAGAAACTGTGGTTCAGATTATAGAGCTCTTCTAACTGCTTATCCTGGCCCCAAGATGTAGGTAAATGCTAATTGACTGCAATTTAACTTTCAGTTGGAAATAATCCCTCTTTCTTCCAATACCCAAGGATATGATTGTTAATCATTAAGGTAAAGGATGACATTCACCTAAGTGAGTTTAAGATTTAATGATAACAGTTTCAGGAAAGGGAACAGGGAATTGGAGGAGAGAGGAGTAAAGGAAATCCTTGGCTTAAGCTATAGATGATCAGATGCTATGAGAATTGAAGGTAATCAGGGTTTCAAGTTTGACAGTTGTGGCTTGGTTACCACATTCAACCTGGCAAAGCCAGGCTGTTTTAACCTGAATCAGGTTTGATGGTGATTGATATTGCTTCTTTTTGATGAATAATTAATCAAGATGTATGGTATAGAGTCACACAGGATGTGAGAGCATGGTAGTGATCAGAGCTGGTTGCTGGTATCCTAAGTTGACCTTAGCCTACGTTTGACCATGAAAGTAGGGCTGGAGCAATGGATGAAACTTGGGAAGAGGAAAATTAATTATAAGAAAAAAGTTCTAACAATTAAAAAATATTTTTATTATCCTAATAACTTCCTAAAGTAGAATGTAATGTGTTTATTTTTAAAATTAAGTTCCCTGATAGTATAGGTCTTCAAGAGTAGGCTGGATGATCATTCGTCAAGAACTTTTCAAATGCATAGGCTGATGATGATATTCGTGTGGAGGAAAGAGCAAGAGACCTGGAATCAAAAGACTTGAGTTGGAATTTTAGCTCTACCATTTTCCTAGTCATGTGACAAAAGACAAGCCATGTAACTACCCTAAGCCTCAATTTTCCCCTCTGTAAATATACAGAATAATATTTACAATATGTAGGGAAATAGGTGCCTTATTAGCAAAATTGCAGATTGGTAAATACATTTTGGAGAGCCATATGGCTGCATGCAATCAGTTACAAATCTCATCATCCTTTTTGTTTTTGTGATTCAATTGCTAAGATTCTATCCCAAGAAATTATGAAAGGAAAAAAAGAGTTGTTCTATACAGAAATAGTAAAAATTGCTCTATTATAGCAAAAAACCAAGAACACCCAATCAAGAATGGTAGAAGAAGTTATGGAATATTAATATAATGGAACATTATGGTACTATAACAAAAGATAATGATAAAAACATGCAAGGAAATATAGCTAGACCCTCATGAGGAGATAAAAAATGAAATCATCAGTAGCACAACCAGAATCAGTTCACACATTGATTACACTACATTTAAAAGTAAGGAGGAAGGGAGGGTAGAAGAGAAGAAAAGAAAAAAAGAAGAAAAAACAGGACCAAAGATGTTTGTCATATAGTGTTTAAAAATATCTATTGACTATTATTGATTGACTGGTTGTAGGTCTAAAAGGGAATGTAAAACAAAAGTATATTATTTGCTTAGTTGAGGCTTATTAATTCTTTTGTATCTGTTTGGTAGGAAGTTGGATAAGTTTTTGCCCTTCATTTTGTATATTTATTTGGCATGTAATTTTTGTCAATAGTTTTTGAGTTTATAGCAAAATATTTTATTTTGTAAAACACAATTCTATATTGGTCATTGTTGTAAGAGCACAATTCATACAGAACCAAAACCCCCAAGTAAAACTACAAATACATCGGTGTGAAAGACAGCAGGCTTTAGCAAAATAGTTTTTAAATAGTTTCCAAACTATGCACTTTACAGTGCTCTTGGTGGGAATCAAATGAAACAACATATGTAAAGCACTTTGTAAACCTGAAAGTGCTATATAAATATAAACTCTTAGTGATATTCTATGCCACTGGACTATGTCACACTTTTTTGGGTTTTTTTTTTGATCATCATAAAAACATTTCATCTCATTCACATGAAATATGGAGAATAATAAGAAATTATCATAGAATTCCATGATTTTTTGCTGATGTACACTAATATTCTAGGATTCAGAGAGAGATAGAGATAGAGACCAAAAGAGAGAGAAATATATTAACTGTTTATTATGTCCATTTAATTAATTTATTGCCAGGGATACAAATACCATCAGGAAAGATGGTCTTTGCCCTCAAGGAACTTACATTCTAATGAAGAAAGACAAAACATAAATGGGAACTGAAACTAGGGGAGCAAGAGAGGATACACCAAGAAGGGCAAGTCTGATCACTAGAAGACCAGAGAATAATGAGTGGAAGTGGGAGTGAAGTAAACATGACCTGGAGGCTTGATGAAATGGTGATCTCAGTGGGGAACTCATCATTCAGATGAGAGGGCTACAGATCTCCAGGATGAGAAGGTGTGGAGAAGCCCAGAAAGTGAGGAATTAAGCCACTTCCTAAAATGTGATTGTCTTCTCTGCACTCTGTATGGCCAGACCTAGCTGTTCCTCACCTCTGCTACTCTATCTGCCATCACTCTGTCTTGGCACCGAATGACCTCATGTCCAAAATAGATTCAATCCTCAACTTCACCTCATAGAAATATTCTACCTTCATGTCCTTCAAAACTCAGTTCTAGAGCTATCTTCTAGAATCAAGATGATGTCTTTGCTGAACTTCTAGTTCCTATGAGGCTAAACTTGGTGTTTATTTTGTATCTCTGTTGTATATAATTATATATACAGTATAAACTATACATACTGTTTCAACTTGATAGATTACGAACCCTGTGAAGGCAGGTACTACTTCAGTTTTGTTTCTCTCTTCTCAGAACCTAGCACAGAAGCTGGCCCAGAGGAGATCTTTAACAAATGTTTGTTGATTGTTAATTCACATATTTATTGATAGCATCCCCTTTGCTCAGTTAATAATTTGTTAGCATAACACATGCTCTTTTCTGCTGGAATATGAGTCATTCTCTCTTTTCACAGCTTTAATTCCCAGGAGACCCAGGACACAAAGAAAGAAAAGTTGTTGGTATTTCTCCCCCAGTCTCACTTGCTTATGTCAGGAAGTATTTGGTAAAACCTTTACATTCTTCTTCCCCTCCTCTGTTCTTCCCCACCTTTTATCCCCAGGCTATGATGGTAGAAACAGTTCTGGACATGAGATGACTAGAGGCACCTTAATCTGATTATGCCATTCTTAGAATCTGCTGATTGCCAAATTCCAGTGATGACTACATGTATTAAGGAGTCATTAATAAGGAAACAGTTTCTTCTGCTCTCCATCATAGTCATCCTTTTCTTGCTCCCCTTGAGTTAGTAGGCCATTCAATTCATGATCTGTACACCATGTTCCAGCCAATTTCTCCACTCCTACGAGAAATGCTGTTTGAAATTAAGAGGCCAAATGGTGAGACTTAGCCTTATTAGTCCTTTTCATGATAACCAAAATTCCCTTTAGCTTAGCTTGATGTTTTTATCTAGCCACTATAAATAAATTTTAATTAGCAAATTGTCAATTGACTTTAAGGCAGCTGCTAATCGCTTTTATTTTTTCATAAGAGTTTCATCTTTAGCAGCAACAGATTTAAAAACATCCTATCAGTCAACAACAGCACAATCAATTGTCTCCCTAGTGTATATAGCTTTAATGAGCCTCATAGAAATGTTGACTGACTGGTAAATATTAATTGATTTAATAACATATAATGAGATTCTAATAAATGGGCTCCATTGGATAGGATTTAATTACAGTAGAATTCACATTTTATTGGAAGAAGTCACAGAATAAAGAAAAGGGGAGACGTACTCTTAAAAATATCAACTTCCATGCCAGGCCTAGAGACGGGAGGTCCTAGGTTCAAATCTGGCCTCAGACACTTCCCAGCTGTGTGACCCTGGGCAAGTCACTTGACCCCCATTGCTTACCTTTACCACTCTTCCACCTATAAGTCAATACACAGAAGTTAAGGGTTTAAAATAAAAAATAAAAAAAAAAATATTAACTTCCTTTTACTTTAGGCCCTTTGATATATTGGGTGTAGAATCAAAATGGATTCTAGAAAACTTATTATGCTAAATAGATAGAGAGATAGAGAGGTAAATAGAGGGTGCATTAAATTTATCTGCCAGGCACTGTACGAAATGCTAGAAATACAAACAAAAAGGATAATCTTTGACCTCAAGAAGTTTACATTCTAATGGAGGGAAGCCAATACCTACCCAGGAACTTGAAGGGGATAATGGGGTGGGCTGGTAACTATTAGCATGGCACAGAGATAGGCAGAAATGATGTGAGGGTCTTGGGCACTGGAAACATGAGACAAAAGTTCACCCATCTAAGCTGGGAGATCTAGGGGTAGAATTCAAATTAACAATGGGAGAGAAATTAGGTCTATGGTTAGAGAGTAGACATTGTGGGTACAGAGGCAGTGTGGAGGGCTTGAGCTTCCTTTGGGCAAGGTAAGGCTAAAACTCATCTTTTAAAGCTGCGGACCAAGAGACAAAGTTCAAATGAGTGTAAGACTTCCTTAGACATATAGAAATGGCCTGATAAAACTGGGGAAACCAAGAACCTAGGCCAGATGCACATGAAGCTTAGAAACCTATATTTGAATAATACACTTTCTTGGGCACTGGATAAAGGTATAATCCCTTAGGATCTGCAGGGACCTGCATCTTTAAGGGGATGAAAAAAGGCTGGCATAGCTGGCATTTTGTAGGATCATCAACTAATCAGACAAGCCTGAAAAAAACCTTCTCAGTTATAGAGAAAATGTAGATTTCAAATCTCCTTGTACTTAACACAACAAGGAAGACTGAGGTAGATACTGTTTGCCTAGAATGAGGGGGGCCAAATGTCTTTTTTGGACTGGCAATACACGTTGTAAGTGACCACCTGAAGCCAGACTCCAAAGCAAGATAAGCCATTACAATCTACACAGAGAGACAAAAGGGCTTGAAAAATTTGAGACTGTGAAATCTCGAGGCCTCTCTAAGGCATGTAATAAAGCTATATACAATAATATTATATATAATAATACATAAATTATATAAAATATATAATAAATAGGTTATTTACTTCACACAGTTTCTTTTTTTTTTAAACCCTTACCTTCCATCTTGGAGTCAATACTGTGTATTGGCAATGGAAGTTAAGTGACTTGCCCAGGGTCGCACAACTGAGAAGTGTCAGAGGCCAGATTTGAACCTAGGACCTCCCATCTCTAGGCCTGGCTCTTAATCCACTGAGCTACCCAGCTGCCCCCCTTCACACAGTTTCTTAATACTCTATGGATCAGGTTTCTTGAGGTCACCTCATTCTAGGCATAAGCATTAAAAGGAATCAGAAAAGACTTATTTTTAAAATTTTCTTTCTTTTTTTTTGTTACATTAAAATTCCCAGATACCTCCCACCCTCCTACACTCCCCATTCTACAGAAAACATTATTTAACAAAAAGATATATGTACATATATATATATATAACTATGTCTTGCTATATTTTTATTATACAAGTTCTTTCTCTGGAGGTGGACATACACAAATTATTCTTCAAACAATATTTTTGTTGCTGTATATAAAATTTTCTTGATTCTGCTTATTTCATTTTCATGTAGGTTTTTCCATATTAAAAAAATTAACCTGTTCCTTGTTTCTTATGGTGCAGCAGTATGCTATCACAATCATATGCTATAACTTGTTCAACCATTCCCCAATTGATGAACATCCCTTCAATTTCCAGTTCTTTGCCACCATAAAGAGAGTCACTGTAAAATATTTTAGAACATATAGGTTCTTTTCTTTTTTCACCCTGATCACCCTAGGAAATAAACCTATCGCTGGGTCAAAAGGGATACACAGTTTTATAAAATTCCAGATTGCTCTCCAAAATAGTTGGATCACTTCACAGTTCCACCAACAGGGCATTAGTGTCTCCTCCAACATTTGTCATTTTGCCTTTTTATAATTTTAATCAATCTGATAACTGTGAAATGATATTACATTTTGATTAGCATTTCTCTAATCAATAATGATCTAAAGTATTTTTCATATAGTTATATATGACTTTGATGTCTTCATCCAAAAATTGTCTGTGCATGTCTTTTAACCTTATCATACAAGGTGTTGTTCCTGTTATATGCAGGCAATCTCTATGTAGTTGACCAATGATGTCATCTCTGCTATTGCTGTTAAGACTATGGCAGGGATTCCATGATGAATGCTGGCGATCCATCCAGGGGTGTTAAATCATTAGAGCTGCCAGGTTGGCATTTGCCTATAACCATCTGAGACCTAAAAGTAGTACAATTCAGGGACAGACTAGGAGGAGCCACAGACTCCTCAGTGAGAGGGTTGGTGTCACTGGGTAGAAATATAAAGACAAAAATAGGACAACATATTTTCTTTCTACAAAGTGCCTGGTTGAACAGCTGCCTTTCAAGATGGGGCATGTAGGACTGACGCGCCATGTCCGCAACTTTGGATGGACTTTGCCATCAAGCAAGGCTAAAAAGGGATAACTAAGCCATTTCTTTTTTAAAGAAACAGCTGCTGGGCATGCATGCTGCTTTTTAATTTTTGTTTTCGAAATTCATCCACAATTCCCTCAAGATTTTGAGGATGCTGACGTTCTGCCAGCACATGTGGCCATCACATTCTGACACTTAACCACAATGACTCCAGAGCAGCCTCAGCATCTCCTTCTGAGTCAACCCTAAATCTTCCTCCTGGTCTTTCCCAGCTAGTGACAGTACAGTTGCTTTTGCCTTAGCCTCAATTTTATTTTCCTTTTCAAGTGGAATCCACTGTCCTCTAGTGACATATTGGTCTCAGCTCTTCTTCCAAAAGAACTCTGAGTTCCCATCAGTCAATCAAAAAGTCAACCCTTAGGCACTCATCACATGCTTACTATGTGTCAGGCACCGTACTAAAAGTGCTGAGAATGCAAAGAAAAAGAAAAACTAGTTTCTGTCCTCAAAGAGCTCATATTTTAACAAGGGAGAGAACATATGCATTGAGATACATGCAGGAAACGTACTGAGAAGACTGGGGGAAATTTGGACAAGGCACTTGCAGCTAAGGGCCTGGGAAGGGGCTTTTAGAGAAGGCATCATTTAGTAAGTCTTGATAGAAGTCAAGGATTCCAAGAGGCAGAGGAAGAACATTCTAGGCAGAGGAGCAGCCAGTACAAAGGCAAGAAGATGGGAGGTAGAATATCATGTGTAAGGAACTACTTACTTGTGCAGGTCTATTTTCCTGGATTGTAGGGTATATTGGGAGGAGTGATGTGTAAGAAGACTGGAAAGGTAGGAAGAGGCCAGGTTGTGGCCCAAAGAGAAGAGCTGACATTTGATTGTAGAGGTCACAGGAAATCACATGAGTTTAATGAGCAGCAAGTGCAACATGGTCAAATCTGAGCTTTGGGAAAATTTCTTAGGTAGTCATGTGGAGGATGTATTGGGGAATGGGGGAGAGAATTGAGGTAAAAAGCCCAATTAGGAGACTATTGAAACTAGTCCAGAAGAGAAGTGATGGCTTGAATTCAAGTGGTGGCTGTTTGAACTTAAAGCAGGGAAAAGAAATGTGGTATAGAGAGGCAGAAATGCAGTAAAAGGGGCCAGCAAGGAGAGGGGAATAGAAAGGAGGAGGGAGATAAAATGGCTTTGGTCTGGGAAACACAGAAACAAAAAGGCCTTGTGTACCAGACCACCTGGGTACACTAAGCATGTTGCATGAAAAATGGAAAGGCTGCTTTGGTAATTCTGGAATGGTAGAGAGTTAGAAAATAGTTCTTCTATGTACCCTATTCCCACTGACCCAGTGAATGAAACAGCCAGCTTCTGGTGATTTTCCACACATTCAACATGCTCTCTGGTACCCCTCACCCCAGCTCAGCTGTCAGTAGCATCATGGCCAAGGAGCCAGATGGGCTCTCCATTCCAGGAGAGGCAAAAATATTTCTCCCAGACTAGTTTCCCTCACTTTCATATTTCTTTGTTTTTCAGCTAGGTTTAGATCCTCCCCAATGTTATCCTGTCTTTCACCCTTCCCCAGAGGGAGTATGCATCCCAGAGGAGCCCTCCAAAACCGTGGATTTGACGATTTATGTTCTACTTTGGCACATCTTTATGAGGGATGGAAAAACAGATGGCTCCATCCAACTTGCTGAAAACCCAGCCGGTCAGCACTGCACTAGGAAGAACTGAGTTGGAGAAGCTGTGTTTTCCCTGGAAGAGTTTTGGACAAGATAGGAAACCCAACTGACTATTGACCCAGAACATTGACTCAAGAGTTCCTCGTTGACCACGATGTCTCACTTTTTGCTCCTTCAGAGAAGGAAGAGATGTAATATTTTTACATTGTAAATCCAATAGTGATATTGCTGGGTCAAAAGGGACATTCAGATTCCTCCCACCCTTCTTTCATTTCTTCTCTCTCCAAACCTCCAAACCTGAGATGTCACTGATTTTCATAAGGAGGACTCTGCACTGTTGTCTTTTGTAAGGAGAGCAACAAGCTGATTTCTCTGTTCTTTTTTTTTTTTTTATGCCAGCTATTATATCAATTGTGATCATTTCCTACTGTTATATGAAGTTCTCTGACTGTGGATAACTGGGAAAAAAGAAACAAAAAGACCAGCTTCTCTAGTAGTGCCTATTGTGATAATGATAAATATCACTTATATAGCAATTTAAAATTTTAAAAGCTCTTTGCTAATAAATGTTATATTTTTTTATTTAGAATATTTTTCCATGATTCCATGATTCATGATTTCTCCCTCAACCCTGCTTCCCTCCCCCTTCCTGGAGGCGACAAGCAATTCTACTGGGTTATACATGTATTCTATACTAATAAACATTATCTTCTTAAAAATTTATTAGTTTATTTGTTACATTAAAATATCCAGGTAGTTTCTTCCCTCTCTCCTTCCCCTCCCACCATAACAAAAAGTAGCATTTGACAAAAGATACATGTATATATAAAACTTTGTCTTGTTTATTTCTCTTTATCAGTTCTTTCTTTAGAAGCTGACATACCAAGTCATTCTTCAAATGAAATTTCTGTTGCTGTATATAATGTTCTCTTGATTCTGCTCATTTCACTTTTATATAGATCCTTTCATATTTTTTTCAAACATTTATTAATATTCATTTTTAACATGGTTACATGATTCATGCTCCTCCTTTCCCCTTCACCCCCCGCACTCCCGCCACCCATGGCCGATGCACATTTCCACTAGTTTTGTCATGTGTCCTTGATCAAGACCAATTTCCAAATTGTTGGTAGTTGCATTGGTGTGGTAGTTTCGAGTCCACACCCTCAATCATGTTCACCCCGACCCATGCGTTCAAGCAGTTGTTTTTCTTATATGTTTCCTCTCCTGCAGTCCTTCCTCAGAATGTGGGTAGCATCTTTACCATAAATCCCTCAGAATTGTCCTGGGTTACTGTATTGCTGCTGGTACAGAGGTCCATTACATTCAATTTTACCATAGTATATCAGTCTCTATGTACAGAGTTCTTCTGGCTCTGCTCCTTTCGCTCTGCATCTGTTCC
>NC_058133.1:80557180-80581795 GCF_016433145.1 Gracilinanus agilis | reverse complement strand
AAATCTCAGTTTTGAACTCTTCCATAGCTTGTGAGGAGTTTTCCTTATTTGAGGAGGGTCCGGATGCTTGTTTGTTCTCCTCCTCTGTTTGCTTGGTTGTCTGGATTTTCTCTGTGTAAAAGTTGTCGAGTGTTAAAGACTTCTTTTTCTTGTTGTTAATCTTTCTCTTCTGAGCTTCCTGAGACTGGGTAGCCATCATTAGCCCAGCAGCTTCTCAGGTTTATCCTCACACTCAGGGTCTGTCCGCGGTCAAGCCCCCTGGTGGACCCCCTTGCTTGATCCTCTGCCGGAGGTTTCTTTACAAGTCTCAGGGCGCTGCTTCCACAGTCGTATGCCCGTCTTCACTGGTTCCCCACTCAGGGTTTCAGAGCTTTAGCTCGTGGCTGTGTCTGCCTCCACCCACGCCTCCACCCGTGCCTGCACTCTGAGACCGCGCTCTGCGTCCAGCGTCTGTTCTTGGCGTCCTGCTCCCATGCTCAAATTTTGTGTGCGTTAATTAGTTTTTTGGGGTCCTAAATCTTGCTGCTCTCAGGAACAGGCCCTGGAGCTGCCAATGATTCAATGGGTGCCCCAAACTTGCTCTATTTCTTTTTAGTTGGCTTCGGCGCTATAGGTGTTGTGTGTGGAGGGGTTAGGGGTGGGGTGGTTGCTCAGCCCGCAATTTAGTGAGAGCTGTTTCACCCCTTTATAGCATGGAAATGCCTCGATTCCACGTACCTTCCACGCTGTGCCCTGTTGTGGGGTTCCTCCGTTTGTCTGGACTTGTTTTTATGTCTCCTTGAGGAGTTTTGTGTGTTTTGGTCAGGAGAGGTTAAGAGCTGCTTCTTACTCTGCCGCCATCTTAACCCGGAACCCTCCTTTCATATTTTTAAAAAAAATTATCCTGTTCGTTATTTCTTACAGCACCATAATATTTCACCACAATCATATGCCACAGCTTATTTAGTCATACCCCATATGATGAGCATCCCTTCAATTTCCAGTTCTTTTGCACCACAAAGAAAGCTGCTATAAACATTTTAGAACATGTAAGTTCTTTAACCTGATCACCGTAGGAAGTAAATCCAGTAGTGATATTGCTGGGTCAAAAGGTATAGACAGTTTTATAACTCTTTGGGCATCATTCCAGATTGCTCTCCAGAATGCTTATCTTGACAGAACCTTTGATCAAACCTATAAAGTAGGTGCAGGTGGGACAAGTACTGGTGTCTCCATTTTACAATGAAGAAATGGAGCCTTGGGGAAGGCACACAGTTAGTGGGCCTCAGAGGCAGGATTTGGATATAAATCTTCCCAACTCCAAGTCCAGGTTTTTCTCCACTCTACTGCAAAGTCAGTTGGACTGTCTGAGCCTCCAGGTCTTGACCTAGAAGAGGAGTTGGTTGAATAAGATGATGTCCAAGACTTTTCCTTTTTTTAATTAAAAAATATTTTATTTTCCCAATTATATATAACAATTTTCCATATAAGTTTTCTGAAACTATAAGCTCCAAATTGTCTCCCTCTCTCTCTTCTGCCCTCCCTCTCAGAGATGGTAATCAATTTAAGTTGAATTTTACATGTATTATCATGCAAAACATTCTTCTATATTGGTCATCATTGTAAGAAAATACTCATAAAAACAAAACCCCAAAATAAAGCCATAAATAGACTAATGTGAAAGAGTGAATGCTTTGATCTGCATCTGACTCCAACAGTTCTTTCACTAGAGATGGGTAGCATTCTTTACCATAAGTCCCTTACAGTTTTCCCAGATCTTCATATTGTTGAGAATAGCTAAATCTTTCAACAGTTGATCATTGTGGAATATTTCTGTTACTAAGTAGAGCATTCTCTGGGTTCTGCTTATTTCTCTCTGCATCAGTTCATGTAGATCTTTCCAGCTTTTTCTGAAATCATTCTGCTTATCATTTCTTATAGCATGATAGTCACCAGCATATACCACAATTTGTTCAGCCATTCCTCAATTGATGGACAGACCTTCAATTCCCATTTCTTTGCCGGCACAAAAAGAGCTGCTATAAATATTTTTGAACAAGTAGATCTTTTCCCCTTTCTTTTTGGATCTCTTTGGCATAAAGACTCTGTATTGGCCACTTGATCCCCATTGCCTAGCTCTTACCACTCTTCTGCCTTGGAGCCAATACACAGTATTGACTTCAAGACAGAAGGTAAGGGTTAAAAAAAAACGACTCTGTATTGGTATTATAGGATCCAAGAGTATGCTTGGTTTCCCTTTGGGCATAGTTCCAAACTGTCCTCCAGAATAGAGTTCATAATTCCACCAACAATGCATTAGTGTGTCAACTTTGCCACATCTCCAGCATTTATCATTTTCCTTTACAGTCATATTGGCTAATCCAATAGCTATGAGGTGGTACCTCAAAGTAATTTTAATTTGCTTTTCTTCAATCAAGAATGATTTAGAACATTTTTTCACATGTTGATTGATAGTTTTGATTTCTTCATCTGAAAATCACTTGTTTTGGACTATATTTGTCCAAGACTTTTTTCTATCTCTGACAATCGATGATTGTGTGAATGAGGTAGTTTTTGCGTTTTGTTTTATTTTTGAGCAAAAGTTTTTGGTCAGCCACATGTCCACAAGGAATAGCTGCCAATTGTACCTGCTTCCACCAAAAAGTGGCTGTGGCTGCTTGTTTTATTCATGATAGAGGACCTTAAATTTCACATTCTTTGGTTTCCTTAGTCACACACACACACACACACACACACACACACATACACACACACACACACAAACTGAAGCTGTAATCATGAACAATGCAAAGGGCCACAATCTATAATATGTAATACATACACTTTAATAGTATATATATGAATATATTATATGCCCATAATATAATATATCATAGGTATACATATATTTTAACAGGGTTTTCATAAGTCTTCATGCTGTTTTAAATTTTAAAAAGATCTAAAACTTTAAAACGCAACAGGAATTTTGAGACATTCTGCATATATATGCATGTATGTATATATGTATATATACATATCATGTCATGCAATACATGTGTGTATGATATACTTGCATTTATATATGTGTACATGTGTATATCTACACATACATCTAGTGTATATATATAATATTATATCATATTATA
The DNA here is from genome assembly GCF_016433145.1 of Gracilinanus agilis. NCBI lineage: Eukaryota > Metazoa > Chordata > Mammalia > Didelphimorphia > Didelphidae > Gracilinanus > Gracilinanus agilis. Next base: position 80,578,670 of record NC_058133.1, on the reverse strand, counting down.
TATAATATATATAATACATATATATTATACACAAGAAGCTGTAGTGTGCCCAGAGGCTATATCCCAGCAAAACCATTTCAGCAGACGGGTTAAACCAGGTTGAGGGTAACTGACAGATCTCAAACCCATGGGTGAATTAGGGGAAATGTCTACCCCAAGCCCCAAATGGGCAATTGAGGATGATTTGTTCCAATGGGCATCAAGAAGATTTTGTGGAGCCCCTAGAGCTTAGTCACACATGGAAGACACCAAGGCCATCCACGGCATCCCAGGCCATCACCAGTTCTCTTGACTTTTGTCCTGCCATTGGACTTCAATGATTGGATGAGAAATTAAGACTGATGACTTTGTGCAACTCTACCTCACTTAAATCCAATTTACACTTGAGTTAAGACATCCCGGTGATGTCATAGGTCTTTTTCAAGAATGAAGGATTAAAACCAACAACGTTAATATTTATATATAATGAAATATGGAATATAATGAAACAAATATAATAGAATATAATGAAATATACAACATAAATATTTATATACATATTAGTGAAATATACAACATAAATATAAATATGTTACATTTCATCAATTATAATGTATACATGCATACATATTCACACATATAAACACAGATGGATCTGTTATATATTCAGGGTGTTCCAAAACTATAGTAAAGTATAATTTTAAGCTTAAATAATTTTAGAAGCATAAATGCTAAAACTTTTTTTAAAATTGAAAGTTTATTTTCTTAAAATTTTGAAATATTGATATTTCTTGTTGAAAATTTAACGTAACTATCTACATTACTCTAGTCAATTTTCAAATTTTGTCAAAAGGGCTAAAAGTTTCTGTTCAGTGGCTGAAAGGCTTACATTTGTAATCCTGGCCTTAAGATCATCAAAAGAAGGAAATTTTGATGCACTCATGACAATTTTAACATGCTCCCACAAGAAAAATTCTAATGGAGATAGATTAGGTGTCTGAGACGGCTGAGCGGGAGGACGTCCTCTGCTGAACCACTGGTCTGGGAAAGGGTCACCCAGAAAGAGTAGCATGCGTGATGTAGGGTATCCTGTCTTGGTAAAATTAAAATAAAAAATTTGTTATTCAAAATCAACAAGATTAAATAAGTCTAAAAGGAATGGAATGACATTTTTAAATGATGCTTTTTGTAAATGTCTTTTATACTTCTGAAATTATTAAAGGTTAAAATTCTAATAAGTGGAGGAACTAGGTGGATCAATGGGTAGAGTGCCAAGACTGGAAATGGGAGGCTCTGGGTTCATACCTGGAATCAGACATTTCCTAGCTATGTGACCCTGGTCAAGTCACCTAATCTTCATTGTCTAGCCCTTACCAATCTCTTGACTTAGAACATATATTTAGTATTGATTCTAAGACAGAAGGTAAGGATTTTATTTCAATTCCACTAAGACTTTTGGAACAACACACATATGCGTGTGTACAGATATGCATATATATATATATCCATGTTCATATACACATATATATATATGTATATGGGAAGTAAGACTATATTGTTCTGCTGCCATTTGAGAGGAGGAGGGGCAGCATGATATAATGGACATAGCACTGGCTTTGGAGTTCTTTCCAGACCTATAAAAGCTGTGTGACCCTAGACAAATCATTTAGCTTTCATGAACCTGTTTGCCCATCCATGATGGATATAATGATAGTATTTCCTTCACAGGGTCGTTGGGAGGCTCAAGTCAGAATATATTGCACCTCCCAACAATTCAGTGAAAGAAATACTATCATTATCCCCATTTTATATAAGAGGAAACAGGTTCAGGGAGTGAACCAGGAGGCAGGGCCCTTGTGGGGGGCATGAGGGTGAGTTAAAGTATGGCTTTTGGTTGTAACCTGGAATGTTATGTGCAAACCAGGATTGCACCTCAAGCACTGCATAAATATCAGGGGTGGGGAGGGGAGAGAGACAGACACAGAGACAGAGATACAGAGATAGAGGGAGAACAAGACAGAGATAGAGAAAGACAGAGAGACAAAGACAGAGACAGATAGAGGCAGAGGCAGAGACAGAGACACAGAGACAAACAGAGACAGAGAGAAGGAGGGAGGAAGAGAGGGAGAGAGGGAGAGTGAGGGAGAGAGAGATAAAATGAAAGGGAGAGAGAGAGAGAGAGAGAGAGAGAGAGAGAGAGAGGAAGACAGAAAGAGACAGAGAGAGGGAGGGAGGGAGAGAGGGGGGGAGAGAAAGGGAGAGAGAAAGAAAGAAAGAGAGAGAGGAGAGAGGAGGGAGGGAGACAGAGACAGAGAATGAGGAGTCAAGGGTAACACCTAGGCAAGGTTGGTAGTACCTTCAACAGTAATAAGTTGGGAAGAGGAGTTTTTTTTGGGGGGTGTAATGATTCAGTTTTGGCCATAGATGGGACATCCAATTCAAAATGCCCAATAAGCAGTTAGACATTTAAGACTGGAGGTCAGCTCAGAGATTAAGACTAAACAAGCAGATTTGAGAATCATTAGTCTAGAGATATTTGGATCCATGGAAACTGATGACATCACCTAGTGAAATAATATAGAATGAAAACAGAAGAAGTCCTAGAACAGAGATTTGAGGTACCCACAGTTAGCGGGTATGACTTGGATCTTAATGTATGTCATAGGGAGGATTTGAATTAGGCAGCCACTGAAATGACTTCTAATTCTTAACTTCTGAGATTTTATGATTCCTCAGCTCTGTCTCTCGTATTCTCCTTTTCAGTTAAGCTGGCTATTTATTCTGGGCAGACTTCCAAGGTTTGGGCTGGGCCTTATGTTCAGAGAAGTTTCTACGTGGGCCACTGTAACAACTCAAGCTTGAGTTCTACCGTGTGTGTGTGTGTGTGTGTGTGTGTGTGTGTGTGTGTGTGTGTGTGTGTGATATTATTGTTGGAGGGAAAATGGCTAAACGTGTCTGTCACTAAACAATTCTTTGCTGAACAGTTACATAAAATCTAGGGCTCTCAGACTATAGGTATGAGATACCCCCCTGACATGTCCACTCTCGCTCAGTGGAGACCCACCCTTGCAAGTGAAAAATACATAGGGAATGGGAATACCTGTCCCAGGTTTTAAAAAAGAGTTCAGTTTCCTGTTGGGACATGAAGACACTTCCTTTGTCTCTGCTTCCAAGTAGAGACGACTTCTGTTGTCTAAGATGGTTTACATTACATGGTGATTGTTCAAAACTTATCTCATCTAAACGTTCTGGCCATCCTAAAATATCAGAAGAACAGGTTTTTTTCCCCTAAGACCTTCTCAGTGGTTTCATTTCTTTCTGGAACTATTCTAAGAGTGAGCACACATTTAAAAATCTGCCACTGGTTTTTTAATTTAAATTTAAAATTTTAAAATATTCTATTTCCCCAATTACATATAATAAGACTTTTTAACATACATTTTCTCAACTTATAAGATTCAAGTTGTCTCCTTTCCTTCCCTCCCCACTCCCAGAGATGAGAAGCAATTTGATCTGGGTTGTACATGTATTATCCTGATTTTCAGAAAATGAACTTTAAAAATTATTTTTATATGTAATCAAAAATATTTTAAAAATAAAGAAGGGGGGCTCCTGGAGAGCAAGGGTTTCCCCTTGGCTTTAGTGTATTCCCAGAGCTCAGCATAGTAAGTGACACATGTAATATGCAGAAATGGGTAGCCATTCCTCTCTGGGTGCAAGTTAGCAGTTGCCACTTTGGAACATGGAACCCAGCAGAGCACCCAGAGCATGTGCCAGGGTAACAGTTAAGGACAGGGTATAAAAGGGGGTCCACAAACCACTGGAGACTTCACTTCTCTCTCTCATCTCAAGGGTTATGGAGGGAGTGGTTTGGGCCCCCTTGGGTGGTTTGGGAGTTTTTGTTAGGCAGGCAGGGACAAACTCCATTGCTAGCCAAATTCAATACTTCTTTGGCATAGTCAACAACCTTGCATTACAAGCCAGTGTCAACAGCTACAATCAAGAACAGGGGCATCTGACCCAGGGACCTGACAGCCTTGGGGCTCAGCTTCAAAGCAACAGGGAAGTGCCCTCAAGGCTTCCTCTTACTCTGCACCTAGGAACATCAACCTGTGTTTCAAGATTTATTTAACATCAAGCACTTAGGCAAGATCTTTAGGGTTTCCCTTCACCCACCTTCCTACTCCTTTACCTACCCTCAGTTTGGTTTTAAATAAACCTTGTTTAAACCCTAAAGCCTAAACGTTCTTGAAGCCATTGCTTACCTTACCAACAACTATTAGTCATTAGCAGTCAGATCTGGTTAACATCATTAGCTGGCCTAGCCTTTCCAAGCCAGGTTTGTCCATCAACAATTTAAGGTTTCAGGAAGTCACAGTCTACTTCCTGGAAACACTTTAAACTGCCTGGCTGGATCAGTTCTAAGGCCCTGGGGCTGTGGCAGAGAATCCTGGGCTTAAAGGAGACCTAACCCTGCTGGGGTGGGAGCTAATCTAAACTCACATTTGGCAGTGGTTAAGGTTTCTCACCCTATTCACATTCCATCATCAGCATCTGCCTAGGGTCCCTTGGCTGTCCATAACACACATCACAAATATTTGTTGACTGTGCACTGACTGCTGACAATGAAAGAGATAACATTTCCCTCAGATTTGAACCTCTTTTCCAACATCTTCAGCACAAGTATGGTCTTCTTCATCTTATGAAGTCTCCATTTTGTTCAATGTTAAGATACGATGCAAAACACTTTGGTATTCTCCAGAAGAGAACCTGGCACCTTTGTCAATATATACGTAATAAAAAAACATTCACTTTTTCCTCTTTTTTCTGACTGTCCCCTATTCTTGGAATGATCTCCCTCCACTACTCTGACTACTACTTCCTTTAAGTCCCAACTAAAACCCCATATTCTGTAGGACACTTTCCTCAATTCCTCTTAATTTCATTGCCCCTCCTCTGTTAATTATTTCCTTTTTATCCTGTATGCAGCTTGCTATGTGTATATTTGTTTGACAATTGCCTCCTACATTAAATTGTAAGCTTCTTGATGACAGGAAATAACTTTTGCCTTTTCAGGTATTCCCAGTGCTTAGCAGAGTGTCTGATACATAGTAGGTATTTAATAAATGTTGACTAATTGGAAAAAAATAAATACTAGGCAGTAAAATGCAAGGTGGTTAGAGTAGGAAAATACTAACAGGGAATGGGCTATACCTAAGTCATATCCTGGAGGAAAAAAATGGATTCTGTGAAGTGGAAGAGCTTGGGACTAGAAGCCATGAGAGAACAGAGATATAAAGACAGAGACATAGAGAGTCAGAAAGAGATAGAAGGATAGAGGAAGAGAACTTTTTGTGCTCTCCTTCTTTCTTTCCTTTCTTCTCTTCTTGCCTTTATTGAATTGATTCCTTCATTTCCCCATTTTTTTAAACATTTGCATTAAGTAGAAATTGTTAAAGTGTAGTTGATAGATTTAATAATGGTTATCTAAAGAAGGAACTTGTAAGCTAGTTCCTTATGGTTATTAACAATGATAACAATTCCCAATTATTTAGCACTTAATGTTACATGGGAAAGACAGGTGGCTCAATGGATTGAAAGGTAGGTCTAGAAATGGGGGATCCTGGGTTCAAATATGACCTTAGACACTTCTTAGCTGTGTGATCCTGGGCAAGTCACTTAACCTCTATTGCCTAGCCCTTATCACTTTTCAGCCTTAGAATCAGTATTGATTTTAAGATGAAAGGAAAGGATTTAAAAACAAATTTTTAAAAATGTTACATAAAGTATTTTTCCTTATAGCAATACAGTTAGGTCATTAATACCAGGATTATTATTCCCATCTTATAAAATGAAAATTGTAACTCAGAGGTGTTAAGTGGACACAGGAGTCAAAATCAGGTCTCTCCTGATTTCAAGTCCAGAGCTCTTTCCACTCTATTATATAGTTGTTCAGTCATTTCAGTATAAGTGTAAGACACTTTGTGACCCCATTTGTAGTTTTTTTGGCAAAGATACTCAAGTTTTTTGCCATTTTGTCTCCAGACCATTTTATAGATGAGGAACTAAGTTAAATAGGATTTAATGACTTGCCCAGGGCCATAATAGCCAGTAAGTGTTTGAGGCTAGATTTGAACTCAGGAAGATGAGACTTCCAGACTTCTACTTTATCTGTGCTACTGTAGTCACTTAATATTCATTTATAGCATTAACATGTGTAATTTGACAATAATTATAACGTTCTTAACATTATTTTTGTTAACATGAATCAGATTTCTCCTCACTCTTTCTCCTCAATGGCAGCACCCTGTTCGCCATGATTTGAGGCAAAGTTTTTTGACTGAATAAGAGAATGTATCTAATGCCCTTTGATAACCTTACAGTGATATAGAAGTGTCAGCAATTATTATCAATTAGTCTAGATACTTCACTTTTCTGGCTCAGAATTGGCTTACTATTTTATAGATGACACCCTGAGTGAGGTCAAATTTTCTCAACTGATCCAAATATATTTTCTGTGCAATGTTCTTCAAATGGTTTTCAAGGATTTTTTCTACTTATCAAATAAGGAGGAATAATTCAACTACTTAATGATCCCTACTACTACTAATAATAATTATTATCACTAGGCCAGGTATTCTATAAAGGGTAGTATTGGACAAAATTCTTAGCATTACATTTTAAGAACCACATTGACAATATAGAGAAGGTTGAGGGGAAGATGGTCTGAATGATGAAGGGACTGAAACCACTGTCATGGGGAAAACAATCTGTTTTAGTAACTGGAGCTGTTTAGCATGGAAAAGGGAATGCTTGGGGGTATTTATTTTGAGGATTGTCTTGTGAAAAAGAAATTAGATTTCTATTATCTAGTTTCCAAAAGGCAGAATTAGAAATGGTGGGTGAAAGCTGCAGCAAGGGGTAGGTAGGGCTAGAAAAAAAGATTCCTGCAATTAGAGCTGTCCAAAAATGGAATGGGTTGCCTTGGAAGGCACTGAGTTTCCTATTACTGAAGAGATTACAACTTTCAGAGGTAGCTTCTTGTTATGTACAAGTTGATCTTAAAAAAACATTTCAATATCAAAATTCTATATCATAATTCCATGATTGAAATCAAATTACTTCCATATCCTTAGTCATCTCATCTATCCATTGGTAATAATACTTACACTATTCACCTCTGAGTTGTAAGAAAAGAATTTAAAAGTATAAATACCAAATTATTGAATGAGCAAATCCAAATTATCTATTAGAAGGAAAATCAATTTCAGTTTTCAATAAATAATATTAACTTATGAATAAATACCAAATGGTTTTTGAATATCAAAAATGGTTTTTAATAATGTCTACTTAAACCATTACACAATATCTGTGTGAATTTATTTCTCCTCTTTTGGCTTCCGTTTACTAATGTACAAATTGAAAGGAGCTTGACTTTGACACCATCTTGTAATTTCCAAATTTAAATCTATGCTCCAATGAACTTACGTTCTTTAATTAGTTGTCTCTCACTAAGGTTTCTGAGTATTGCTCATGTAGAAAAAGAAGGAAAGGAGCCTTTCTCTCCTAACCATTTCAAACCTTAGATGTTCAACTGTATTAGTATTCCCAGTTAGCACTCCAGAAACAAACCTCAAATTAAAAAAAAAAAAGACATATTCTATACTAACTAGGGAACACACTAGAACAAATCTGCATTCTAAAAAACATGCCATTTGTTTCTATGACAACGCTGGAAACATGCAAATATTATACATTTTAGCAAAATCCCACACATCAGAGACCAAGCTCCCAGCTGTCTGGGTTGTTCCACAAGTTGCACTTTCCATCTGACATTTCTCTTTGAAGGCTTGAGCTTCAAATACAAAAAAGAAGAAAAGAAACTGGTCTCCTCTAGTCAAGGTTCTTCTTTAACCCCTGAGGATGAACAATGTCCCCAAGTTCGACATGAGACTGTGAAAGTTTCAAAGAATGGCACCCAACCTTGAATGAACATTCAACCATTAATTAACTACTCTTTGAGTTCAGTCATTCAACCAGTTCTGAATCCCTCTAAATACACTAGATAGTGAAATGGGTAAAGTGCTATAACCTGATTTCAAACATGGCCTCAGGAACTTACTAGCTGGGCAAGTTACTTACCCTCTGTTGGCTTGTTTCCTCAATTGTTAAATGGAGATAATAATAGTTCCCACCTCACATGGTTATTAAGAGGATCAAATGAGATATAATAATTATAAATACAGCACAGCATCTAGCATGTAGTAGGCATTGTTTAAATGTGTATTCCTTTATCTCTTCCCCTTATACTAACTCATATTTCTCATTTTTTCTATAAGAATAACATGAACAATTTTGTCAAATTATTTGCTAAAATCTAGGAAAACTATATCTACAGTATGCCCTGATCTTCCAGGAGATGAATCCTGTCAACAAAGAAAATCAGGTTAGTTTAGTCTGAGCTATTCTTAATGAAACCAAGCTGGTTCTTTTTTGATCACTATTCCAATTTAGGAAAAGAATTAGGTTGTGCAGCCAGGGGATGTCAAGACAAGAAGACCTCAATTCCAAATCCTTCTCAAACGTTTACAAGCTTTATGTAAACATCTTGCTATGAGGTTAGTTAGCTTCTTTCAACCTCAGTTTCCTTATTTGTAAAAAAATAGCTCTTGCCTTTCAGGATTATTGTGAAGATCATATGAGGCAACACCTAAAGCACTTTCCAGTCCTTAAAAACGCTATACACATGTTGACTATTTTTAGTAGTAGATTTTCACTAAGCATCCCTTTAATAACATGTTTTAGTCTGTGGATTTTGTTCTCATCTCCTTTCTGAAAACAGTACATTTGCCTTTCTTCAATTCTGTTGTATTTCTCCCATTCTCCATGATTGTTCAGTAGTTTGTGATCATATCTGTCAATTCTTTTAGGATACTAAGTGGTAGGTTTGGGGGGCCTAAATACTTGAACTCATTAAGAGCAGCTAGGCATTTTCTTACCACTACCATTCTGTAATTATCATGGGTATCCTTCCCCCACCCTTATTTTATTTTCCTTCTCATCCCCTCCCTTCTTATTCCCCTCTTATTTCTCTTTAGGGTCTATTAATCACCCTTCCAACCTTTCCCTCCCTTTTAATACTCCCTGTCCCATTCCCCTTTTTTTGTTATTCTCTCTCAACTTCTTTATAGGGTAAAATAGAATTCTATACCCCAATAGATCTGGCTGTTCTTCCCTCTCAGATCAGATTCCACTGAGAGTAAGTTTTAAGTATTACCTATTACCACTCTCTTCCTCCTCTTCTTATGACAGTATTTTCCCCACCACCACCCATATACCTCTTTATGTGGTATAATTTATCCTATTTTTTTCTTCCTTCAAGTTTCTCTTAGTACCATTTTTTTGTCTCCCACTCTAATTTTTTTTACATATCATCTTGAACAAGTTAATACCACAATCCCTATCTATGAATAATGCTTCTATCTACTAGGAGTTACAAATATAATTTTTCCATATAGGAATATAAACAATTTGGCCTTACTCAAGCCCTTAAAATTTTTTCCCCTCTTTCTTTTTTTACCTTTTTCATGTTTCTCTTGAATTTTGTTATTTGGACATCAGATTTTCCATTTAATTCTGGTCTTTTCTTTAGGAATGTTTGGAAATCTTCTATTTTGTTAAATGCCCACACTTTCCCCTGAAAGTATTTAGTCAGTTTTGATGGGTATGTGATTCTTGGTTGTAGACCCAATTCTCTTGCTTTCCTGAATATCATAGTCCAAGCTCCTTTAGTGTGGAGGCTGCCAAGTCCTGTATAATCCTGACTGGGATTCCTTGACATCTGAATTATCTCTTTCTGTTCACTTGTAATATTTTCTTCTTGGTCTGGAACTTCTTGAATTTTACTCTAACATTCCTAGGGGTTGTCTTTTGGGGATGCAATGTCCTACATAGGGGGTGACCTATGGATTCTTTCAATGTTGATTTTTCCCTCTTATTCAAGAATATCAGGGCAGTCCTCTTGGATAATTTCTTGTAATACGATGTCAAGGCTTTTATTTTGTTCTAGGCTTTCTGGTAAACCAATAATTCTCAAATTGTCTCTCCTGGATCTGTTTTCCAGGTCAGTCTTCTTTTCAATAAGATATTTCATGTTTCTATTTTTTCATTCTTTTGCTTTTGCTTTATTAATTCTTACTGTCTTGTGAAATCAATAGCTTCTACTTGTCCAATTCTAGTCTTTAAAGATTGATTTTCAGCTATGATCTTTTGAGTTTCCTTTTCAGTTTAGTCTATCCTGCTTTTCATGGCTTCCAGCAGGTCAATTCTACTCTCTAATTTGCTTATTAATTCATTTGATTTCTGTGCCTCTTTTTCCATATGGACAATTTTGTCTTTTAAGCTGTTGCTTTATTTTTGTATTACTTTCAATTTTTTCACCATTTTTCTTCAATCTTTCTTACTTGGTTCTTGAACTCCTTTTTGAGTTTCTCAAGAGCTTGTGACCAATTTCCATTGGGGGGGGGTAAGTTTGGATGGGTTTGTTTGTTTTTCACTCTCTGCTGTTGCTTTTGTATTTTTCTCTTTTTCTCCAAAGAAATTATCCAGGGTCAAGAGGTTTTTTTGCTGCTGCTTGTTCCTTTTGCCACTGGTGGGTTGGGGTTCCTGTATGTTAATTGCTTTCTTGGCTTTTGTCTTACAGAGCTTTGCCTTGGTAGCATCTTCCCTTCTCAATCAGAAGCCTGAGTGAGAAGGGAAGGCAGTTCTTTCTGTAACCTGTTTTAAAGCATTTTGCCCCAAGGCTATCTTTCCAGTCCCTGCTGCCTTGGTTGTGTCCAGCCTTGTCTCTGCACAAGCTTTGTGCTCCACTTCCCAAGCTCCCTACTCTTCAGCCTTGGGTCTCACTGCCCTCAGGGGGTAAGCCTGTGGTGCTTTCAGCCAGCCCCCAAGAATTTCGAGATTACCTTGGCCCTGGTTCTGACTCTGGTGGTGGGGGAGGAGTGATCATCTTGCCCTTTGATAAATGCAGTTTTGCTCCCTTATAGCATGGGAATCCCCAAATACTGCCTACCTTTAAGACTGCACCCCATGGGAGAGTCCCATTTACTACTCTGATTTCTATTTCTGTCTTTTTGAGATACTTTGTAATGATGGTTTGGAAGGAGATTCAGAAGGTTCCTGCTACTAAGCCATCATCTTAGCTCTGCCTCCACTAAAAGCAAATTTAAATAACTTGGCTGGAATTAATTATCTCTCTGATCTGTCTTGTCATTGAGAAGAATTTAAATATGATGCAGAGAAAACAGAGAGCCATTTTCTAATACAGGAATTATGTGATCCTAAGTGCTTTAAGATTTGATATGGCAACAGCATGCTTGACAGATTGTAGACAAGAGAGACTGAAGTCAAAGAGATCATTTGGGAACCATAAAAAGTGAGGTGATGAGGCTCTAGATTAGAATAGAGAGGGGCATTCTAACATTAGAGATATTCTAAAGGAAGAAGCAAGAAACATTGGTAAAAGGTGATGACAAATATTTTCACATAGAGAACTTGTAAAAATCGATCAGTATTATTGAAAAGAAGAACCTATTTTGAGTGGAACACAAGAAGTTTGGTTTGAAGATGTTTACTTCTAAATAACCATAGGACAGCAAAGTGGAGATGTATTGTAGGCATTGGAAACATGAGATTGGTGTGTAGGTGAGAAGCTAGGTTCAGAGGTATTTGTAATCATTTCATAAACCTATTAGTTGAATACAAGAATGTATGTGCTCTCTCCAGGAGACATTGCTGACTGCCACAAGTAAGCCATGAGGTCTAAGTCGGTGATGGGCAACCTTTTGAGCTTGGTGTGTCAAACTTCACCAAAAAAATGAGCATAACTTGGGAAATGTGTCTCTTTGAGAAAAAACACCATAATTTTGTGATATTTATAGTTTAAATACCAAAAATGTAAAATTGTAATATATGACTATATTTAATAAACCAAAATAGGTAAATTAATATAGGCCGAATTGTCATCTATAGTGCACAGAGTATCTACACTACACTACAGCAAATGTTTCATCCTTGGCATGTGGCCCCATACTTCTCTGTATGTGGATGTGGCTGCATGTCATCAAAAATGGCTATGCTTGTCAGTGCTGACATGCATGTCATAGGTTTGCCATCACCGGTATGTTGTCCTTTTTCTTCTATTAGTAGTGATAGGTTGAATTGAATAAAATTCCATTGGATTACAAAATTGGAAAGGACTTTATACTTCATTTAGTTCAATCATTTTACAGATGAGGAAACTGAGGCTTAAAGAAATCACACAAGGAAGTAGTAGGTGGCAGAGTCAGAACTCAAATTCAATTTTTTTACCTTAAATTCTATATTTTTGCCCTTTTATCATACTGATTTTACAGATCAACTTAGTTGTTATTCCTTTCATGTGTATATTGGATTAGATGGCAACTACAAGTTCTATGAGTTTATGATCAATCCACATAATTTCATCCATTCTTCTCTCTAACCAATGGCATAGATCAGTTTTAGAAAAGCTAGACATTTTTAGGGTATAATCCTGCTATGGAACACAGCAAAACTAACCACCTGTTCTATGAAAAATAAGTCAATAACATTGACCTTACTAAGCAACCTTTAAAGTGAAAGTCTATTATCACCATTATTATTCAATATTGTATTGAAAATATTACCTTTAGCAATAAGAGAAGAAAAAAATTGAAGGAATTAAAATAGGCAATGAAGAAACAAAATTATCATTCTTTGCAGATAATATGATGGTATACCTAAAGAATCCTATAGAAATAATCAACAATTTTAGCAGTCATGGGATACAAAATGACCCCACATAAATTATCAATATTTCTATTTACCACCAACAAAGTTTAACAGTAAGATATAGAAAAGGAAATTACATTCAAAATAACACTAGACAATATAAAATGCCTGGGGGTATACTTGCCAAAACAAACATAGCAAGTATATGAACACAATTACAAAATGCCTCTTACACAAATTAAATCAGATTTAAATAATTGGAAAAACAATAATTGCTCATAGGTAAACTGAACAAATATAGTGAAAATGATAATCCTACTTAAATTAATTTACCTGTTTAGTGCCACACCAACCAAACTACCCAAAAATTATTTCATAGAACTAGAAAAAAATAAGAACAGAGTTCATCTGAAAGAACAAAAGGCCAAGAATATCAAGGGAATTATTGAAAAAAATATGAAGGAAGGAGGTATGGTTGTATTAGATCTCAAAAAAATTAGATTATAAAAAACAATATCATACTAAGATATATAGTCGTGTGGAATAGTGGTTTGGATTAGGTAATCAACCTTAGGACTTAATGTCCATAGCAACTTAGTATTTGATAAACCCAAAGAACTAAGCTTTGGGGGAAATAACTCACTATTTGATAAAAACTGCTGGGGAAACAGAAAAGCAGTATGACAAAGACTAGGGATGGAAGAACATCTCACACCATACACCAGGATAAGGTCAAAATGGATATTTTGTCTAGAAATGAAAAGTGATATAATAAACAAATTAGGGAAACATGGAAAAGTTTACATCAGAATTATGGATAAAGGAAGAATTTATGACCAAATAAGACACAGAATATTATGAAAAATGAAATGGATAATTTTGATTACATTAAATTTAAAAAAGGTTTTATACTTAAACAGGTTTTATAAAAATGCAACCAAGAATAGAAGGGAAATAACGAATTTGGAAAAAATTGTTGTGTTTCTGACAAAAGTCTCATTTCTCAAATATATAGAGAACTGAATCAAATTTATAGGAATACAAAGCATTCCTCGTTGGAAAATGGTTAAAGATATGATCAGGCTGTTCTCAAAGGAAGAAGCTAAAACTATCCGTAGTCATATGAAAAAATTCTCAAATCATTATTGATTAGACAAATGCAAATAAAAAAAAAACTCTGATATACTACCTCACACCTATCAGACTGGCTAACATGATCAAAAAGGAAAATAATAAATGCTGGAGGGGATGTAGGAAAATTGAGATACTGACATACTGTTGGTGGAACTGTGAATGGATACAACCATTCTGGAGAGCAATATGGAACCATGCTTTAAAAGGTCATAAAACTGTGACTATCCTTTGACTCAGCAATGCCCCTAATGGGTCTATATCCCAAAGAGATCATAAGAAAAGAGAAAGGACATATTTGTACAAAAATATTTATAGTAGCTCTTTTTGAAGTGGCAAAGAATTGGAAACTGAGGGATTATTCATCACTTGGGGAATGTCTGAACAATTATAGTATATGATTATAATGAAATACTATTACACAATAAGAAACAATGAACAGAATGAGTTCAGAAAATCCTTGAAAGACTTATATGAACTGATGCAACGTAAAGTGAGCAGAATTAGAACAATGTATGCAGTAACAGAAATATTACAGTGATCAATTGGGAAGGATAAATTATTATCAGCAAAGCAAAGTCCTAAGATATCCACAAGGGACACACAATGAAAATGCTATCCACAATCAAAGCTGGAACTGTTGGAGTCTGAATGCAGATCAAAGCATGCTATCTTCCACTGTATTTCCTTCACAAACGTTCTATTGTACTGTGACAAATGTCTTCCGTCAAGCGATGAACAATATGGAAATATGTATCACAGGAAAGTAAAGGTATAATCTATCAGACTATTTACCAGTTTGGGGGTGGGGTGGGGAGGGCAAGGTAGGAAAGAGGAAAAATCTGAATTATAAAATGTCAGAAAACAATTGTCAAAAATTGTTTCTACATACAACTGAAAAAAAATAAAGTTAAACTCAGCTTGTATGTGCATGTGTGGTTTGTTAAGCTGCAGATGGGGAAATGAATGATATAAGAGGATTATCAACAAATTTCTCCATGAGATAATATCCTTCAATTTTGTATCCCCAGAGAACTTAGTCAATAGAGCCAGTTCCAACATATGCAGCCAGGAGAATAATGAATGGTTTCCACAACTCTGTCTGAATATGTCATATTTTTCACACAGCTCAAATTAACTATATTTTCATTATTTTTAAAAGTTTGTATAAAGTGATCTTAGGAAGATATAGCAAGACAAAAATACAAAAATATATCACTTTTAAACCAAAGACATATACTTTATTCTACCACCTTGGTACCTGGGAAGGTTGGGCTCAAACTTAAAGGAGTTGCTACAAAATTTGTCTCACTAACTTTACCTCTACATGTGGCACAGTTAATGAGCAAAGTTGATTACTGCTTGCAGGATATAACATCCTAGATGGTGAGTTGATTCATTGATGTGATGGAATTCATCTTGTAGATTATTCACTGTGTCTGTGATCTTTGCTAGACTCAGTTGCTTCAAACTCTCATACTTTTTCTGACTTTTTGAGATCTAAGGAGGTCCTATAGGAAAGGAAAGAATACTAAAAGAAAACATACTCCCATCCCAGACATATGCTTGCCTAAGAAGTTGTGGTCCTATCTCCATGAGCTCAGAGTCATAATCCTATTTCATGACTAGCAGGTGGGAAAGAATAAGTTTCTCTCAGGGAGCCTTTGGATGGGCTCCCACTTCTGGATCAATGGTCAACCAAAAAGACTTTCTTCACTATTTAGCAAGGAACAGGAAACAATTACTGAGTACTATGTATGCTCCATTTCTCATTTATGAGGAATTCAGATTTTAAAAATATCTGTAGAGGGTTCAAAAGATCCATTATCATATGTCATTTTGGCTAAGTGATTTTTAAGAAACTAAAGTGGAATATGATTAGAAGCATATAAACTAAGAAATCTTCAAAATACATGTAAAGGTCTCATGGGCAATCCTAACATGGTAGTTGATCAACATTAAAGATTTCCACAGCCTAAAATGGTGGACCAATGCTAAGATTACATTTAATCAAATAAAAATAGAATTGTATACTTGGGTTTAAAAAATCAACTGCCCCAATATAGAATGGGGAAAGCTTAGATTATAAGTTATGTGAAGGTGACCTGAAAACTGATTTCATATCAGTAAGGTGATGAATCAAAAAAGCAAATGCTCAGGTTACAAGAATATATAAATAGTTTTCAGACCATTTCAGACCATATGACTCCTGAAATGTTGTGTTCAATTCTGTGTAACCCATTTTAGGTAAGATATTGACAAACTAAAGTAGGTCGTGAGTTTAATGAAATGTTGATATGAGAACTGGTTAAATGAACAATGGATATTTAACTTGGACAAGAAAAAACTTGGGAGTTGGGGATAACAACTTAAAATTTGTTTGAAGGGCCACCATATGAAAAAGAATTTCAATTTATTCATTTTAAATTCAGAAAACTGAACTGGAATCTATAGGCAGAAATGACAGAAAAGCAAATTTTGGCTTGATGTGAAGAAAAATTTTGATGGCAATTAGAGCTGCCCCCAAAGTGGCATGGGCTGCAACAAGAGGTTGTGTTTTTATTCTCAGTGCCTAACATATTGTAGGATTAATTAACTGATCAGTGGTGAAGGTCTTTCAGGGAAATCTGGATAACTACTTGCGGAGGGTTTTCTTATGATGGAGGTTAGGCCAGGTGACCTCTGGGCTTCTTTCTGTGATTCTGTGATTCTAAATGACATGGAATGATAATTGCTATCATATGAGTTGGAAAATCATAATTAAGCTAAGCATCATAATTTTCCTTTTAATTCTGCAGGGGGAGAAGCTGGGTAAGGGACTTGTCATAGGATGGAGCTAAAGGTCTCCAATGGAGTCAGTCATTCTACCTGTATTTATTATATACTCATTATGCACCACTAAACACTGAGGATACAAGGAAAAGGCAAAAATAAGACCTTTGCTCTCAAAGAGATAATATTCTAAAGAGAGAAACAATATACAAACAATTATGTACACATATAAAGCATACAGTGTAAATGGGAGACGATCTCAGAGACAAAGTACTAGCAGTGGGGGAGTGGAGTGGGATGGGCAGGAGGGATGAGAAGGCTTCTTTCAGAAGGTGACATTAGTGTTGAGTCTTAAAGGAAGCCAAGGAAACCAGAAGGTAGAAGCAAACATGGAGAATAATCTAGACATGGGAGAGAACCAATGAAAAGGCATAGAGTCCATAGGTGGAATGTCTTGTCCAATAACAGCAAATAGGCCAGTGTTGTAGTTGTTGAGAACATGGAATCGAGTATGAGCAGACTGGAAAGGTAGGATGGGACTGGCTATCAAGTCAAATCAAGTCAAGCCAAGAAGAATGTATTAACGATCTAACAAGTGTGAGACTGAGGCTTTATGAATAGGAAGGCAGGGAAAGACCTGGGCTATAAACTGGACTCCTGTTCTAATCTATAAAGTCCAATAAACATTTATTAAACACCTACAACATGTCAGACACTATGCTAAGCAGCACAGATAAAAAGAAAGGCAGTTCCTGCCCTTCACAAACTTACAATTTAAAGGAGGGGAGGACAATACACAAAAGGAGGCAGGAAAGGAAAGGACTGAAGGGAATGGGACACCAGGGAGTATCTTGTTTCATGGAGTTGACACCAGTTAGGGCAGGGCAGCAGGTGCAAAGTGGAATGATCTGAGAGTCCAGTTTCTGCCCTCGGTAAAGGAAGGCATTGGGAGTTTGGTACTCTGCCATTCAGCCCTCCAAACAGGGAGGCTGAGGGAGGTAGAGTCAATGAAGGCATGAGTTAGCAGCATGTAGCATCTGTCCACCAGCAGCTGTGTATTTAAATATAATCTCTCCAGCTCAGAAGTCCTGTCAAGGATACAGCTTCCCTCGGGGTTTTTTGATGCTGATTTATCACAGGTTCATGAAGTCGCATAAGCAAAGTAATCCCCTTGATATACTTTGTGCTTGAAGTCATCAAGAGGTCCAGCAGCGTGACCAGGCAGATAATACCTACCAGGGAAAGAGTCATAGGACAAGGAAAACACACCTATTGACACAAAGGGAGAGGCACCCAAGAATATTTGACCCCCACAACCACATTATTTATCCTATTGGCAATGACTTTTACAGAGATGCATAACTTTTCTCTGATTCACATATTTCATTGGTAAATTCCATTAGTAGAATCTCTGACATGTCACATTTATTTTCAAATGGGAATAAATGCAATTTAACAGTAAAGTTGTGGTTATTCTTTAAGACTTGTGATGGGAGGGGGATCCACTGTCACTGTGGGTAAATGAATGATAAATAGAACAACTTTCTTTCAGTGAGCTCCAGTGAGTAGATAGGTACTCCAAAGATAATGAAATCAAGTTTTTTTTAATTTATTTATTTCATTTAATTAATTAATTTAGAATATTTTTCCATGGATCCATGATTCATGTTCTTTCCCTCTCCTGCTCCCTCCCCTCTCCCAAAGCCAATGCGCAATTCAACTGGGTTTAACAAGTATCATTGATCAAGATTTATTTCCATATTATTAATATTTGCAATAGAGTGATCATTTAGAGTCTACATCCCCATTCATATCCCCATTGAACCATGTGATCAAGGAAATGTGTTCCTTCTGTGTTTCTACTCCCACAGTTCTTTCTCTGGATGTGGATAGTTTTCTTTCTCATAAGTCCCTCAGAATTGTCTTGGGTCTTGCATTGCTGCTAGTAGAGAAGTCCGTTACATTCTATTTTACCACAGTGTATCAGTCTCTGTGTACAATGTTCTCCTGTTTCTGCTCCTTTCACTCTGCATCAAATCCTAGAGTTTGTTCAAGTTCACATGAAATTCCTCTAATTCATTACTCTTTTTATCAAAAGAGTATTCCATCACCAACAGATACCACAATTTGTTCAGCCATTCCCCAATTGAAGGACATCCCCTCATTTTCCAATTTTTTGCCATCACAAAGAGCATGGCAATGAATATTTTTGTATATGTATTTTCCCTTATTATCTCTTTGGGGTACAAACTCAGCAGTGGTATGACTGGATCAAAGGGCAGGAATTCTTTTAAAGCCCTTTGAGCATAGTTCCAAACTGCCTTCCAGAATGGTTGAATCAATTCACAACTCTATCAGCAGTGTATTAGTGTTTGTTTGTTTGTTTTCTTGCCACATCCCCTCCAAAATTAATTACTTTCCTTTGCTGTCATATTAGCCAATCTGCTAGGTGTGAGGTGGTACCTCAGAGTTGTTTTGGTTTGCATTTCTCTAATTACAAGAGATTTAGAACATGAAATCAAGTTCCTTAATGTTATTTGGGGGAAGAGATTTTTAAAAGCATTTTATTGAGTGCTAACTATTCTTAAGACACTGTACTAGCAATTGCTAGTTGATCATCAGAAAAAGTCAATTCAAAATTGAAAGTAGTCACCATTACTGAAAGGAGAATAGAAAAGCCAAACTTAATTACAAATATTTGAGATGAAACATGATTATAAGCCTAATTTTTAGAGTACTAATGCATTTTTATTAAATTGAAGTTATAGTTAATGCTTAAAACAGCCTCAAAATCTTTGTAGAGTATGTTTCAATTTTTAAAATAAATTAATTTTTGAAGTGATGAAAAGTGAAGTGAGCAGAACCAGAAAAAACATTATATGCAGTAACAGCAATAATGTATGATGACCAACTGTGATTAACTATTATCAACAATGCAGGATCCAAGACAACTCCTAGAGACTCATGATGAAAAAAGCTATTCACCACCATAGAAAGAACTGATGAAGTCTAAGTGCAGATGAAGCATACGATTTTTCACTTTATCTCCTTCCTGAGCTTTTTTCTTATATAAGCAATATGTATCTTCTTTTACAACATAACAAACATGACAATATATATTTATAACACATACACAACCTATATCATATCACCTGTCATCTTTGGGAGAAGAGAATAAAAGGAAGGAGGGAGAGAACATAGACTACAAAATGTCAGAAAATTATTAAAAATTGTATTAAAACATAAAAAAATAAAAATGACTCTTCACACAAAATTGTAATATTTAATGCTCAGATGTTCAGTAACAGTACTTTTCCTAATCCAAAAATAGTAGAGCAGAAAGAACACTGGATTTATAGTCAAAGAATCCAGGTTTGAATCTCACTTTGTTACTACTTGGATAACTTTGAGAAAATCACTTAACCTGTCTGGGCCTCAGTTAACTCATTTATAAAATGAGGACTTTAGGCTAGATGGGTTTCAAATCAATCAATGACTATTGATTTATTAAACACATTATCTATAAAATGCTGAGGGTAGAAACAAAAAGCAAAAACAATCCTTTCCCTCGAGAAGCTCACATGTTAATGAAGAGATAACGTGAATATAAGCAACGCGGATTTTTTATTCAAAGATTTTATTTTCCCAATCACATGTAACAACAGTTTTCAACATATGTTTTCCCAAATTATAAGATCCAAATGATCTTCTTCCCTCCTCCCTCCCCTCTTCCCTTACCCCTCTTGGAGATGATAAGCAATTTGATCTGGATGATACATGTATTATCATGTGAATCATACATCCATATTGATCAGTGTTGTAAGAGAATACTCATATAAAACCAACCCCTCCCAAATAAAACCATAAGCAAATTAATGTGAAAGATAATATACTATGATCTGCTTCTGCCTCCAAGAGTTCTTTCTCTGGAGATGGTTAGCATTCTTTGCCATAAGTCCTTCACAATTGGCCCAGATCATTGTATTATTGAGAGTAGCTAAGTCTTTCAACAGTTGATCACTGTACAATATTTCTGTTACTAAGTACAGTATTCTCCTGGTTCTGCTTATTTCTCTCTGCATCAAATCATTTGGATCTTTCCAGCTTTTTCTGAAATCATTCTGCTTATCATTTCTCATAGTATAATAGTCACCAACATATAGCACAATTTATTCGGCCATTTTCCAGTTGATGAATATTCCCTCAATTTCCAGTTCTTTACCACCATATAAAGGACAGCTATAAATATTTTTTACAAGTAGATCCTTTTTCCTTTTTTTATGATCTCTTTGGTATACAGACCCAGTATTGGTATTACAGGACCAAAGGATATGCACAGTTTTATAGTCCTTTGGGTATTGCCCTCCAGAATGTTTGGACCAGTTCACAACTCCACCAGTAGTGCATTAGTATCCCAGTTTTGACACATCCCCTCCAATATTTATCACATTATTTTATTGTCATATTGGTGATAGGTGTGAGATGGTACTTCAGAATTGTTTTAATAGCAAGGTAGACTTTTTTTAAATTTATTAATAATCATTTTTAACATGGTTACATGATTCATGCTCCTACTTTCCCCTTCACACCCCCGCACTCACCCCACCCATGGCCGATGCACATTTCCACTGGTTTTGTCATGTGTCCCCGATCAAGACCTATTTCCAAATTGTTGGTGGCTGCATTGGTGTGGTAGTTTCGAGTCCACACCCTCAATCATGTCCACCCCGACCCATACGTTCAAGCAGTTGCTTTTCTTATATGTTTCCTCTCCTGCAGTCCTTCCTCTGAATGTGGGTAGCGTTCTTTACCATAAATC
>NC_058133.1:80531341-80547748 GCF_016433145.1 Gracilinanus agilis | reverse complement strand
CTCTGAGGTATCACCTCACACCTAGCAGATTGGCTAAAATGAAAGAAGGGGAGAGTAATGAATGCTGGAGGGGATGTGGCAAAATTGGGACATTAATGCATTGCTGGTGGAGTTGTGAACTGATCCAACCATTCTGGCTGGCAGTTTGGAACTATGCTCAAAGAACTATAAAAAAATGCCTGCCCTTTGATCCAGCCATACCCTTGTTGGGTTTGTACCCCAAAGAGATCATAAATAAAGAGACTTGTATGAAAATATTTATAGCTGTGCTTTTTGTGGTGGCAAAAAAGTGGAAAACGTGAGTATGTCCTTCAATTGGGAAATGGCTGAACAAATTGTGGTATATGCTGATGATGGAATACTATTGCACTCAAAGGAATAATAAACTGGAGGAGTTCCAGGTGAACTGGAAAGACCTCCAGGAATTGATGCAGAGTGAGAGGAGCAGAGCCAGAAAAACATTGTACGCAGAGACTGATATACTATGGTAAAATTGAATGTAATGGACTTCTGTACCAGAAGAAAGCAATGACACAGGACAGTTCTGAAAGATTTATGGTAAAGAACGCTACCCACATTCAGAGGAAGGACTGCAGGAGAGGAAACCTATAAGAAAAACAACTGCTTGAACAGATGGGCTGGGGTGGGCATGATTGGGAATGTAGACTCAAAACTACCACACCAATGCAACTATCAACAATTTGGAAATAGGTCTTGATCAATGACACATGAGAAAACCAGTGGAAATGGGTGTTGGCATGGGTTAGGGGGTGCGGGGGGTGAAGGGGAAAGTAGGAGCATGAATCATGTAACCATGTTAAAAACAAATATTAATAAATGTTTAAAAAATAAATTATACACAAGAGAAATAAGTTTTCTGTATAGATAAACAAACAGCTTGAATCTCCACAGCCTTCTCCACTTGCCCAGCAAACCTGCTGGGCTTACACCAATGTTCACCAACAACCTCCTTCACTAGTCAGATCTTGTAGATAAATATTTGATGTGAAAACACTGAGATTTTTCAAATCTCACAGAGTAGCTCTTAGGACTTCCTTTCAGGACAGGGTTAGCCCACAGAGTGCAGTGTCAGTTGGGTAACTGTCTCCCAAAGCACTCTGGGAAAATTCTCTCTTACTTATAAGTCCATCAGAGATTCTATTCAGATTTTTTAAAGAGATCCATCTTATAAATCTCTTATGCATTTATCAATAACTTATGCTACTTGCTCTATTTCCTAGTGAACTCCTACTTAATTGATTCTTAATTAACAAATATCCTACTACAAACCAGAGTCTTCACAAAGGTCCTGTCAGATTTTTAAACTCTTGCCCAAAAATTGTTTTGGGGAGTACAAGATCTCCATTACAGTTTAAATAGAAACTACATAGAATTTTCTAACCCTAAATTAGATAGTTTACCTGAGATTACGGACTTTAAATTAGCAATAGTTAGAAGTAGTCAAAAGAATAAAACTAGCCTTAGCACAGGGATGTTTTGGCTAACTTTTGCTGGCTATATTTCACCAAATACAGTGGCAAAAAGTCTTGGATAGGGACCAAAAGAGCTGTCAACATATATTTGTTAAGGAGAAGCTTCCCTGTCACTACACTTGAGTAAGTAGGAGAAAAGATCCAGGAGTAGGATTTAAAGAGCAACTAACCAACCAGAAATACCTAGTAGGGAGTGAAGATATAATACAGTAATGGATACCAAAGACCCATTAGAGACAATAAGGTCTGTAGAGGTGATATGCCTAAGAATGGGAAGCAGTGAGATGACATAAACCACCCCCCCCAAAACAGCAAAATATCACTATAATATGTACAGTGTTGGAAAATCACTCTGGCCATGTATATGCCCTGACCGATGTATATATTTATCACAAAGGTTTTTGGTATTTGACATTTATTTCATAATACTGTTTAGTTGTTTCAGTCATGACTGACTCTTTATACCCCTTTGGGGATTGTCTTGGCAGAGATATTGGAGTGGTTTACCATTTCTTTCTGTAGTTCATTTTACATATGAAGAAACTGATTCCATATGAGGAAATAGGATTAAGTGATTTGCCCAGGGATACATAGCTAAGTGTAATGCAAGGATGCAACAGAGGCTTTTGCTCTCACAAGGAGTCAACTGTAAATAGCCATAGCAGGTAAGCCTTGGAATCTTCAGAGAAAGTCAGTTGGAACCTGAGGCTTGAAGAAAGCAGAAGGTCCAACTGAGGCTCTGCTTTTGGCTTTTGGCTTTGCATTGGCCTGTGCTTTTTGTCTCTGGCAATTTGAACCTAGCTGATTTCTCTGGACCTTTCCCTGACCTTCTCCATATTATACCCCTATTATCTTACCTGATTTTCCCTTTGGGCTCTGGGAGGAAGGGTGGTTTTGGTTTTAGTGATTAGACTTTGTGGGTTTAGTTTTCTGTAGGCAAGTAGGACATTTTTGAATCAACCTATCCCTTATTTTATTGATCTAATATATACTTTATTTTAAGGCAGCCAAATCCTCGGACTGGGAGAGCAGGCTCTCCCTCAGTCTAACCCTCTCCTGACCCTTCCCCCAGCTTCAGTTTCTCCCTAGTGGTTAATACAAAACCCTAAACCCCTCTTTCCTTTCTGATCAACCCCAATATCACTGAAACCCCCTTTGTCACCTACTCAAACCCTCTGGTGATTCATTGTGTCGAAAATTTAAGCAAGGTTTGAAGAGGGAAGGAATTTTTTTATTTCTTGAGGGAACTGTGGGCATCCATCTTGGCAGGAAGTCCTTATCTGAGACTTCCTCCTGCTGCCATCAGTTTCATTGGCAGGGAGGAGCCCTTTGACTCCTCTCTCAAGGGACTTGATAAACTAACAAGAGAAAGCCCTCAAGGCAGATTTAAACTCTTCTGACTGGCCCAACTCCTTTGTGTCCATAGGGATAACTTTCCTGCCTTGAAGGGTTCAGCCTACTCCCCCAGGGTCCTCTGTCTCTAGCCTTCAGTGTCTAGTCAGTTTTAAGCTGCCTCTCCTGAATACCCCATCATATTCCCTTGCCAATCAAATATGCCACTTCATTCATTCCTTCCCTACATTCAGCCATGCCCTTCATTCCTCCTCCTAATACCTTACCTCACCTTTATCCCTCCTTTTAACCAAATATTAAGATTTTACCTATTTCTTTATAACATAAGGAAGTATCTGAGGCTGGATTTGAATTCATATCTTCTCAATTCCGGGATCAGGCACTCTATCCACTGCACCACCCAGCTGCCCCTACATTATATGTACCCTTTACCTATGTTCCATGTTTGCATATGTTTGCTGTGTTTGTGCCTTCTCTCTTACCAGTTGCATGGTAATTTGTGAGCAACTGGACCCATGAGTTCATAGAGAACTCATCACTTTATTTGCTATGTTCCTAGACTTAATGTCTTTTGATTTAAACAAATGCATCTTGAGGGTAAAAATAAATTCATGAGTGTTAATCAAGGATTTTGAGGTATGATTTTGAGTGGGTACTGATCCATTTCTGCCTGGGGAAGCTTTTATGGAAGCCCATAATGAGAGCAAGTATCTCAGTGCCACAGAAGATACCCTACAGATTAAAGACTACAAAAAAAAAATGAAAATTCACCTTATTAATTGACGTGTTCATATAGTAGCTAAAGATGTCTACCTCATAGTACAATTTTTTTAGTCTTGTGTTAAATTGAATTTGAAGTCAAATTATATTCATCAGTTTCATTTAAAAATCACGATAACAATAACAATGCACAGACCTAATTTGAGTGGGACGTTAACTAGTTGATGACTTGGGAAAAGACATGAAGGGGTCACTGTAAGCCAGAGATCTGGATAATTTCAGCACCCACATGTAGTAAGCACTTAGTAAAAGAATGCTGATGACAGTTTCTATATATCTCTTTCACCCCCATTCAAACATTATGAAAAATGTGTCTGCTACAGGTTCTGCTAATGTATTTCTCACTTAAGATATCCTTTATAAGTCTGAGACCAGACTGTTGAGGAACACAATATTCCAAATATTAAGCTTTCTTTGGGACTGTGCCCAGAGTGAGGTTCTGTGAACATAAAATATTTACATAATCCCTAGGATAGAGCTACTGATGAAATCCAGCCAAGATAAAAACCCACTGAGGGCCATACACACCTTCAGCCCTTTAGTCCTTACCCTAGAGATGGACCTTTTGGGGTTCCTTCAATTGAAAGCTATTCAAAAGAATGATTAGTATTATTGGCCATAGTATTTTCATGATATTGATGCTGCCTTAATTTCAAAGGTGTTGAGATGATTGACATAGTATCAGATAAAAAGAAATAATCCAGAAAGCAAGATGAGGAAATCAATGAGAGCTAAAGGTTCCTATGAAGAAGTTAGAGAAAAGAAACTTAAAGACTAGCCATCAGAGGCTCCATCAATGATTTTGTAATTTGAGGTAGAAAAATCTCCCAAAATGAAACTCCAGCTCCCTCCATTTTTCTTTGATGGTCAATGGAGCCCAAATTCTCAATTTTCAACCTATCCCTTACTAAATTAATGCTCTTCTAAATGGTACCCCAGGAATGTGAAACATATAAAGGAAACACAAAGATAAATCAACTACATCAAGGGATAGCTGTCCTTCTCTTCACTTCTTAATTGACTTTAAACATTATTCTGCTCATCATATGAAGACTTACTTAACTAAATGAAATCATTAAACCTTAAGTGAGGGATCCAAAGATTGTTTTTCAAATGAGAATATTATTTACTTCTTTCCTAGAAAGTGACTTAGGTAGAGGCAATCTATTTAGGCCAAGCTCAACAAAGTGCTAGTGAATATTATCAGATTATCATTCTGTATTAATCTGTTTTATTGGCAAATTTCTGAGTATGAATTTATTTGAACTTGAAATTGGGTGGATTACAACACTCCCACCAAAAATAAAAAATCTAGTTAATGGAAAGGAGATGAGAAAATTTCCTGAATCACTGATCTGGGAACTAATCATTAATCAGGATCATGTTTCACAAAATATTAAATTTTACAAGACAGCAGCTGGTTTCATAGGATTTAGAGTCTGGCCTTCCAGGCACATTCTTCACTCCTTTCTCCCCCCTAGGTGCTATATTAAAAGAAAAGCCAATTTTATAACCTCTCTCATATATTCCCCTTCTTTCCTCTGAAACCATTAGCACCATAGTCCAGTTCCTTATTATCTCATGCCCAGACAATTGCCATTGTCTGCTAATTGTTTTGCCACCCCCCCTTTAATATCACCTGACTCCAATCTATGGGGCATTTGGGATATTCAGAAAGATCTAGTCTCTGGTGTGAGGGCTTTCTTAGCCCTTTTTAAGGCTGATCATTCACCTTTGTTGTCTACCTGCCACCTAACTCTCACCTATGACTCCAAGAAGCTATAATATGTGCAGCAGCTACATCCTAGTAAAACTATCTTGGCAGAAGAGCTAAACCAGGTTGAAGGTGACCTAAACAATAATCCTCAAACCTGTTGGCGAGTTGGGGGGGGGGTGTCTATTTGGAAAAGACTTCCCCCAGTGGAAGGGGCAGATGAGAACAATTGGTTCCTGTGGCCATGAAAGTGGCTTACACAGGTATTTTGTGGAGTACTTAGAGTTTGTTTAGACATCAGAGAAGCCAAGGTCACCTGCTGCATCACAGGCCATTGCCCGTCATCTTGACTTTTGGTCTTGCTGCTGAACTCTGAGGACTGGAAGAAGAGTGAAGCTGATGACTTTGTGTAACTGCCTCACTTAAATCCAATCCATACTTGAGGAAATGAATGACCAACAACTCCAGTCCACCCTCTCCTCATTTGCCAAAGAGATCTTCCTAAAGGGCAGATCTGGCCATGTTATCTTCTCCCCATGCACAACACAATTCAATCAACTCCAGTGGCTATTAACTCCAGAATTAAATACAAAGTCATTTGTTTAGCTTTTAAAGTCCTCTATAACCTGGTCCCTTCCTACTTTTCCAGTCTGTTTATGTCTTGTACTCCCTCCCTAACGCTCTGATAAGTTTTTGGTCCACTCCATTTCTCAACTCTGGATATATTCACTTGTCATTCCTCATTTAATGAATACTATTCTTCATTTCATCCTCCTAACTTCCTTAGCTTCCTTCAAAGCTCAGGTAAAATTCTGCCTTCTGCAAGGAGCTTTTCCCAATCCCCCTTAATGATAGTGCTTTTCCTCTCTTGATGATCTCTAATTTATCTTGTATATATCTGGTTTTTATATAGTTGTATGTATGTCATTTCCCCCACTAAACTCAAGCTCTTTGAGGACAGGGACTGCCTTTTTTCCCTTTATTTGCATCCCCAGTGAATGGAACATTGCCTGGCACATATTTGGCACTTAATAAAAATTTGTTGATTGACTGTGCCACATTATTACTTAGATTCACATAAATATAAGAGAACATCAATATGGTAGCATTTAAGCCTGTGCTCTAAGGCCCTGTCATATATGACTTGGTTGAATGGCCAAATGTAAGGAAGACAGTATAACCTTTGTTCACTGATTGTAATGATTTTCCAGTTGTCTTATCTTTATTTAGGCCTAAAATTCTTCCACTTAAAAATATGATCCCCTTTAATGCTTTCCAAATTTTGCTACTCTTTTCCAGAAAACACCCTATAAAAGACTGAAAATGCTAGCTCTGTGAAAAAATTCATAGGTAGATGACATGTTCATAATCACTATGACACTTTGGAATGATGGAATAATTATTCTTACCACTATTATCAGTAATAAAAAATTTTCTCTATCTTTTCTGCACTTTTTTGTATCAATC
The DNA here is from genome assembly GCF_016433145.1 of Gracilinanus agilis. Lineage (NCBI taxonomy): Eukaryota > Metazoa > Chordata > Mammalia > Didelphimorphia > Didelphidae > Gracilinanus > Gracilinanus agilis. The sequence continues at coordinate 80,540,941 of NC_058133.1, read as the reverse complement.
ATAACCTTTTCCACTTGATTTTTTTATGTTTCAGAAGTAGAGGCAAGAAAACACAAACACAGATATATAACATATATTTTGGCTTTTCTGATATTCAAGCCTGCTTTTATAAAGGACAATATTATCACCATCTCAAGCTTTATATTGGCGGAAAAGAAAATTTCTTTACCAGAATTGTAGCTAAGACTATTACTCAAATAACAAACCCAAAGACAGATATTTTCCCATTAGTGGCTAGAAATATCAGACAGCAGATGTTCAACAAATGTTATTTTTACTCCATCATTTCTCTTACCTACCTATGCTAACTGACAAAAACTATTTTCATAGACTAGAGAATGTCTGAGATGGAAGAGACATTAGAGATCATCTAATCCAAAGCCCTCGTGAAAGTCAGAGAACTGACATGACTTTACACAAGTTCCTCTTGCTAGGTGGGGCATGAGCCAATACTAGAACCCAAGCAGTTGAGGGATAGTGGAAAGGGCATTGACTTTGAAGTCAAAGAAGTAGATTCAAATTTCAGTTCTGACACTTAATAACTGTTTGATCTTGGATGTTACTCTACACTTCATTTTTTTTTTCATCTATGCATTACCTGGGAACACTCCTTAACTATCAATTATACAAGTGCCTATAATATGCCAGGCACTGTGCTAATCACCAAAAAGAGGTAGACACAGTTTCTCTCCTCCAGTAACTCATAATCTGATGGTGGGGGGAGGACATGCAAACAAATATATATAAAGCAATTTATATGCAGGTTAAATAGGAAATATTTAATAAAAGCAAGACAGAAGAATTGAGAGGTTGGAGAAGGCTTCAAAAAAAAAGACTGGATTTTAGTTAGAAGTTAAAGGAAATTAGGGAAGTACTAAGAGCAGGAGAGAACATTCCAGGCACGTGGGACAACCAGAGAAAATGTTCAGAGCCAAGAGGTGGAGTATCCTATTTGTGTAAGAGCCAGGAAGACAATATCACTAGATCAATGAGTATATGTTGGGGAATAAGGTATAAGAAGACTGAAAAGATGGCTTAAAATCCTTAACTCATGAGTCCCCAGTAATGTGCTAACCTTTACAAGCAGGCTGGCAGTCAATTCATTCAAATAAAAGATATTTAATGAAATAGTATAGATAGCAGTCAAACATTTCCCTCATAAACCTGGGGTGTACTCTCACATTAATACTTGAAGCCATCAATGGAAAGAGTGCCTATGTGAAGGAAATGCATATACTCTCACAGAGGGAACACTTGTAGCTAGATACACACCTATAGGGAATGTGTCATCAGGGAAAATACATGAAGAGAATTTATTTTTTAATTTTTTAATTTTTTTTAGAATTTCTCCATGTTTACATGATTCATGTTCTTTCCCTCCCTCTCAACCCTCCACCCCACCCTCCCTGTAGCTGATGCACAATTCCACTGGGTTTTACATGTCTCATTGATCAAGACCTATTTCCATATTTTTGATGGTTGCAATGGGGTGGTCGTTTAAAGTCTACATCCCAAACTATATCCGCATCAACCCATGCATTCAAGCAGTTAATTTCTTCTGTGTTTCTACTACCTCAGTTCTTCCTCTGAGTGTGGATAGTGTTCTTTCTCATAAGTCCCTCAGAATTGTCCTGGGTCATTGCATTGCTGCTACTAGAGAAGTCCATTACATTAGATTTTTACCACATTTTATCCGTCTCTGTGTATAATGTTCTTCTGGTTCTGCTCCTTTCACTCTGCATCAATTCCTAGAGGTCTTTCCAGTTCACATGGAATTCCTCCAGTTCATTACTTCTTTTAGCACAATAGTATTCCATCACCAACAGATACCTTAATTTGTTCAGCCATTCCCCAATTGAAGGGCATCCCCTCGTTTTCCAACTTTTTGCCACCACAAAGAGTGAGGCTATAAATATTTTTGTACACGTCATCTTCCCTATGATCTCTTTGGGGCATAAATCCAGCAGTGGTATGACTGGATCAAAGGGCAGGCAGTCTTTTACCCTTTGGGCATAGTTCCAGATTGCCATCCAGAATGGTTACATTAATTCACAACTCCCATCAGCAATGTATTAATATCCCAATTTTGCCACATCCTCTCCAGCATTTACTACTTTCCTTTGCTGTCATGTTAGCTAATCTGCTAGGTGTGAGGTGGTACCTCAAAGTTGCTTTGATGTGCATTTCTCTAATTATGAGAGATTTAGAGCACCTTTTCATGTGTTTATTGATAGTTTTGATTTCTTTATCTGAAAATTGCCTCTTCATGTCATGGAGATAATAAATACCACATCTGACATTGAAAGACCACTGAGATCTTCTGATGATGTAATCCTACTGCCCTCAGTGGTCAGATCTGAAGTTTTCCCTGAATGCAGTTTCTGCCAAGTGGGCAGTGCTCCCTACGGACCTTATGGGATTGCTACTCAAAATAGCTATATAGGTTCTATCGTAATTACTTATTCAACTAGGCTGGTTCCAGTGATCATGTGGTTGCTTCTGGTTTCAGCTGTAGTCCTTGGCTGGGATGATATCTCTGCATCATAAGAGGAGCAGATTCTGTCATGCTTTTTTGTTCTCAATTCATTCAATAATTATTTTTTAATTTAACTTTTTTCAATGAACAAAAACCAGTTTTCTCTCCCTCCCACCTTCTCCTTCCCATTCATAGGAAAAGAAAGAGAAAATCCTTGCAAGAAATATGCCTAATCAAGCAAAACAAACTTCTATAATGCCTGTGTCCAAAAATATATATGTATATCTCATTCTTCACCCTAAGTACATTATCCCTCTGTCAGAAGGTTGGTAGCTTGCTTCATCAATGGTCTTCTAGTATTATGGTTGGTCATCAGGGGACTAGGTGAAATGGAGGGGAGGAAGGGGGATATATTTGACTAACTTAAAGAAAAAATAAAGGAAATGTGTGTGTATATATATATATATATATGCATATATATCCAGATAAAAGCAGGGGAATAAAATTTAAAAAAAACTTGTAAAAATAAAACCCTATAAAAAAGGGGAAATGGGTAACAAAGGAGAAGGGGTGGGGAGAGTCAGTGGGAACAGCAGCACCTTTGAAAAAAGATCAAAGTAATTGAAGGAGCATAACACTGTATTTTCAACATGAGGGAAAAATCTTAACTTTAAAAAATAGTTTTAGAGACAGGCTGAGACAAACATAAACCAAACTCATAACTTTAAATGTGAATGGAATAAGCAGTCCGATAAAATGAAAAAGAGTGATATACTGGATAAGAAAAGCAAACTTCATAATCTGTTGCTTAAAAGAAATCCTGCCTACAGGTGAAAACTTCTTTTAACTGACTCCATAGCATTATGGGAGGGTGCATGAAAAGGACCTACGGGAGCAGAAAGATAGAAAAGAATGAGTGATGTGCTAGTGTTTGATCAAGTGCTATCAATGAGAAGAAAGTGATCTCTATGGTCTCAGAAAGAGTAAAGCCCAAAGGAAAGAAAGTAAGAAGAGCACATAGAAATTAAAAAGAAAGAGAAGGGAAAGAAGCCTTACTTAGGAGGTGGGAGAGTTTTCCAATGATAAAGGCTCCTATGGATAAAGTGAGATGAAGATCTTAACTTGGATGAGAAGTAGGAGATTTGGTGCTTAAAAAAACTACTTGGCCCAGAAAGGGGGGGGAAGTTGGAATCCCTGGGGGCAATTGGCACCTGGAGGAGTAGACTAGCACAGACACAGAGAGATTTCCAGGCAAAAATAGTTTAAAAAAAAAAAAAAGGTCAATAAGAGAGGGTACAGATCATGAGGAATAGAGGGAAGAGGGACTTTGCCATGAGACACTGGCAAAAAGTAACTAGAGGGTGAAGCCTAGAATGGATACCTTTGAAGCTTGGGTTGTGTGAAGAATAGAGAGAAAAGAAAGTGGTTAGATGAGGTGGTCTAGTGGATAGAGCACAGGGTCAGGAAAACCTGAGTTCAAATCTGGACTCAGACACTTACTAGCTGTATGACCTAGGCAAGACACTTAACCTTGTTTGCCTCAGTTTCCTCATTTGTAAGATGAGCTGGAAAGGAAATGGCAAACCACTCCAGTATTTTTGCTGAGAAAACCCTAAATGGAGTTATAATGAGTTGAACATGATTGTAATAAGTGAACAACAACAAAAAAAAATTATTATAGGGACTCTGAATCAAAGAATGAGTGCCTAGCGTAAACAGAAAGAAAGGATGATAATGGAGAGAGTGAGATAAATCCTTTTTGGAAAGGAGTACAAAAATGAAATTTAAAGAACAAATGAACAGGAGTAGATGGATTGATCCAAACATATTGGAAAAATTTTGGAAATGTGATCTAAAAATCAATAAATTGTGCATTTCCTTAGACCTCATGATGCCACTACTAGATCTATACACCAAAAAAAAATAAAGAGGAAAATTACCCATGTGTACACAAATATTGATAGCATCTCTTTTTTGTAGTATTGAAATTAGAAACTAGGAGGATTCCCATTATTTGTGAAATGAATGAATAGATTATTGCATATGAATATAATGGAATTCGACCATGGTATAAGAAATTATTCAAGAAAGGATATAGAGAAATTTGGAAAGATGTATGAACTGATGTGTATTTAGATGGGTAGAACCAGAAGAACAGTTTATAAATAACAATATTAATAATAATAATAACAATGTAAAGACAAACAGTTTCGAAAGATTTAAGAACTTTTATCAACACAATAAACAACAATTTCAAAGGTATATCATGAATGATGAAGAACACTACCTAACTCCTGATAGAGAGGTGATGGATCCAAAGTACAAAATAAGACACCCATTTTGAGACATGGCCAATGTGGGAATTTGTTTTGCTTGTCTATGCATATATGTTATATAAGAGATTTGTTTTTATTTTTTGTGGGGGTGGGAGGAGAGAGAGAAAAGGCTTATTAATTGAAAACAAGTTTGAAAAAGAAAAAGAATCACTTACAGTAGCTTGGCAATCACATTTAATTGTTCCTTGGGGATACTGGGATGTAGTTCATTTGGTTTGGATAACTTGAATTCATTTAGGACAGCTAGGTGTTCTTATTGCCTTTTAATTATCTTAAATTTCAACTGCCCATTTTCCATTTTTGTTTTGTCTTTTCCAAAGCCCATGTTCATTATCCACAGAAGAGAAAACAAAGATGAAAGAGGAATCAAATACTTCTATTTCTAGTTATCATTTGTTATTGTCCTTTGGGCTCTTATTTGATTGTCTTGCCCAGTATTGCTGAAAATACCCTTTGTGTTATCTTTTTATTTCCTTGCCAATCTCAGCTTATTCTGAACTTTCCATATTGTTCACACCATCCTTATGGTTTCATTGATACTACACTTTTTCATTGATTCCCTGTTTTCTACCCGTTTTCTGTCTTTTGAATAAGCCTTTCAAAAATCTAAGTTGATCTATTAGTTCCCTGAATACTTACACCAGACTTTTTAGGCAGCATCCCTTTTTCTTCTCATCAAAATTTTTTTATGTGTGCCTTCAGGATTACAATTTTGAGCTCTCCCCATCTCTCCTGGGTTGATTTCCCTTTTAGTGAAGTCAAGTTAATAGTATTTATTACTTACCTATTATATGCCATGCCTGGAGAAGTAAATGGCAAATCATTTCAGTGCTTCTGCCGAGAAAACCCCAAATGGGGTCATGTACAGTCAGACATTACTGAAAAATGATTTATCAACAAAATAAACCAGGCACTATGCATAGTGATGGGAATATAAAATGTAAAGTTTTAGACTACTGGATCTCACCTATCTTTCTTCTGAATTCCTAAAAATATTCTTCCCAAATGTAGGATGGATATATTTCTTCTCTTCTTTTATTAGGGTTAGATGTAGTTGCTGCTTTCCCTCAAATTTCTCAATATTTCTACTTTGCAATCATTTCCTCTTTGATAGAATCAGATGCAGCATAGCAGTCCCCCTTTTGTGTTTTTACCTTTTTAAGAATGAAATTATGATTAAAGCAGTCAAAAAAGTGCTAACTTTTCTGTTTCTGGCAAGAAGAGTTCTAGTAGGAATAAAAGCTACCATGACAATAGCAGTGTTGATTCTTCTACTTACTTTCATCCAAATGCTATCAATCATAATTCTCCTCCTTTGATTCTTAGATATGTTCTTATAAGTCTTTTAAAAATATGAAATGTCTCATTTCTGATTCCCTCCCCACTTTATTAAGTTCCTTTTGAATAAGGTAAACCCTTCCTGAACCATATGCAAGTCATGGGTGCCATTCTGCCAAATCTCAGTGAGACCTATCAGGACAAATCTTCCACCTGTCATTAGGATCTTTAGCCTAATTAGTTATCCACACTTTGTACACTTGTGTATCGATCTCTGACGTAAGGCACTTTATTGTTAGCATTTTGGTGGATTCTTTTATGCTGTGAATTACTGGCCATCTCTACCACTATTCTTCTTTCTGACTTGTAACTTCTGTATATGACAGTGATGACAAATCTTTTAGAGGAGCTCAGGTACCAGTGGAGCTGGGGAGGGGAGCAGCCTGGCCCCACGTCCCTCTGGCTTTCTAGTAATGAACTCTGGGCTACTGCACACATGCCCACAGAGAGGGCTCTGAGTGCCCTCTCTGGCATACATGCTGTTGTCACCATGGGTGTAGGATATCTAGATAGGAAGATTTTTATCTCAGCACTTTTCTCTTTCTTTTTTACTTTAAAGTGCTTAAACATTTAGCATTTAAAGCATCTTCCTTTTAAACATTTAAAATATTATTTTTTTAATTTTTAATTTTAATTTTAATTCATAATTATTTGTTTTATTATAATATTTAATATTTATTTATTATATATTATATATTAGAATTATTAGAATCAATTTTAAAATTAAATTAAATTTTAAAATATAAAATATTAAAATATTATTCAGAACTTAATAATTACCAAATAAAATGAGCACTTCCATATACTCAATAAAATAGAAAAAGAAGATTGTACATTAAAGTTTGGATCGCTTTGATGTGAAGCTTTTTTAACTATAATTACATGATAATTACAGTAAAATACAATCTTACTAACCCTAATTGGGGTACTCTGTCCAAGTTCAAAGATCTATTATTCTTGCATTTCAAACCATGATCCAGAAATCCAAATCTCAGTCTCTGACACCAACTTTTTAAGCGACATTTGTTATTTTCTTCTTGAAGCCTTTGCCTTTAATTGGCTGTAGTTATAAAAACACTACTGCAGTTTTCAATTTCTTGCCTAGGACTTCTAAATCCATAACACTGTTTTCTAAATCTCTTCTGGCAATAGTGTTTGTCTCCATGTGAATCACTGGGAGTGGAGAACAGTTTGACAAATCTTAGGAGTGTCTCTGATTTCTCTTTAATCTAGGATTAAAGTATCAGGAAGAGGGTGTACCTCCCCAATGCTGTGATCAGGCTCCCTAAGAGCTGCTTCAATTACTAGTCACCTATGGAGCTCTTCTTCCTTATGGGATCATCCCTTTTCAGAGAGAAACTGCAGAACCTCATTATCTTTCCTTAGCCTGAAAGGAATTGCTTATTCCTCAAAGGATCCAACTCTGTCCCCTCCTCTTTAGTGGAACTTTGCCCTCTGGTCCTCATTTACTATCTTCTGATTCTAGTCATCTACACTGGACTGGAATCAGGGATAGATGAAATCCAAAGATCAAGGAAGGAAGAAGTCTGAAGTGAGGCAGAGACAAAGAGTTCTGGTCCATTAGGTCAGAGAGAATTTCACAGCTTAAAATGAGAACAGAGATGGTGAGTTGTCCATAGTATCATTTGAGTGATAGATAGAGAGTCAGGAAGACCAGGGCTTCCTACCCTCCTCAGAAACTTACTAGTTCTATGACAGTGGTCAAGTTGTCTGGGCTGGGAGGGGAGGAAGGAAATAAGTATTTATGCAATGTCTACTATTTGCCAGGCACTGTACTAAGCATTTTTTTACTATTATCTCATTTGATCTGCATGACAACCCTATGAAGTAAGTACTATTAATCATCTCATAGTTAAGGAAATTGAGATAAACAGAGGTTAAATTTTTTGTCTAGGGCCACACAGCTAATGAATGTCTGAGACTGGATTCAAATTCAGTTAGATCTTCTTAACTCCAGATCCCACACTCTATCCATTATGCCACCTAGCTGCCTTCAAGCCTCTGAGAGTCAGTTTCTTTATCTGTAAAATGAAAATAATATTAAGATTGTTAGGAAAGTAGAGCAGGATAACATATATATATATATGTATGTAGATACATATATACAAATCACATGTAGATATATATAAATTATATATAAATCACATATAGATATATATAAATTATACAAATCACATATATATATATAAATTATATATAACATGAAAGGTGGCATATACTTATGAATTATCATTATTATTATTACTTAGACAGAATCAATTATATCCCACATCAGGAGATTTTATGGGCACCAGAAAAGATATCCTTTGCCCAAAATATATCTTCCCAGCTGTATGGAAAAGTTTGAAATTCTGCTAGTAAGGGGCAAAGTTGCTAATTCTAAAATTAGTGATAAAGTTTAAACTTCAAATATCTCTAAGAAAGCTAGCACAGTAGCTCACATTTACATTAATTTTTAAAAAAAAGATATTCAGATCTCTGCTCTTGACCAGGAGGGCCTTCTGGGAGTAGAAAAAGCCTAGCTGGCAATGTGTTGGCCCACTGTTAAAAGGACGATCCCAGAAAAGGCATTGAGCAGAACGAACTGACTCTTTTCCTGGGACCATAGTATTTGTTAAGCACTAGCTGTCACATCTTACTTCATTTCCCTAGCATTTTGTTCATGGCTTTACATCTCAGTCCATCCTTTTCTTTACTGTCTACCCAATCATACTGATCTAGTTTGGACATAATGGCATCTCTTATCTAGAAGGAATACCTTTATAATCCCTGATTTTGACTTGGAATTGGTGTTATGGGCTCCATTTTTTTAATTACCAGGGTTAATCATTTTGTAATTTATTGTATATATTATATATTATATTTATAATAATGTAAATTATTATTTAGTGAACTTCATTTTAGCAAGGAATTTCATTTATCTAAGTCAATAGCAAAACAGAAATCAAATTAAAAAAATATTTATACACATACATACCAGACAATAGAGAGTGAATGACCTTCCCAATGGGAGTGAGGCAACTCAGCTCAACTGAGATACAAAGGAAGAGATAGACAGATAGATGAGGAGAGAGAGAGAGAAAGAAAGAGAAAGAGAGGTAGAGAGAGAGACAGAGTCAGACTGACAGATGGAGAGAGTCAGAGCGACAGAGAGAGACAGAGACAGAACGAGAGACAGAGAGACAGAGAGATGAGAAAGAGACAGGGAGAGAAAGATAAAGATAGAGACACACAGACAGAGAGACAGAGACAGAGAGAGACAGACAGACAAAGAGAGAAAGATAGAGAAAGAAATACAGATAGACAGAGACAGAGAAAGAGAGAGAGACAAAGACAGACCCAGAGAGAGACAGAGATAAGAAAGAGAGACAGAGAGACAGGGAGAGAGAGAGAGACAGGGAGAGACAGAGAGAGAGAGAGAGAGAGAGA
>NC_058133.1:80436128-80530941 GCF_016433145.1 Gracilinanus agilis | reverse complement strand
ACAGAGAGAGACAGAGACACACACAGAGAGAGAGAGAGAGAGAGAGAGAGAGAGAGAGAGAGAGAGAGAGAGAGAAGGGAGAGACAGGGAGAGAGACAGAGAGGAGGAGAGACAGAAACAGAGACAGAGCTAGAAAGACAGAGAAACAGAGGCAGAGTTAAAAATTCCATTTTGACTTTTCTCTTTTCTGGCTTTCTGCATACTCCTGCTTCTAACTTTAAACTGTATTTTTCTCTGCATTTCTTCTGAGATCCTGAGTTAGGGCTTAAGCCTGAGTTGACACTTGGTTGGTGTTCAGTGAAATCCCAGCAGTTGAAACAGGTTAATCATGTTGTATTTAGGTTGACTTTCTGTAGTCTTCCTTGTAAGTGCTTTCAGACACTTGCATGGTGGCCACTCTCGAAAACCCCAGCTAAGGGATGTTGTGAAATTCCTCATTGCCAACCACAGACTTTTAGCTCAGCCCCTCCAATCTCTGAGCCGGCTCCCTAATCACTTGGCTGGTTGCCCAGTTTCTTTGTGTCTACCTGCCCATTGCCCTGTTTCAGGACCGTGATCACATTTGGATGTAAGAACTCCAATAGAGCTTTATAGGATGTCAGTTTGACTAGAATTCAGCACTGAAGGTGAATGGCTTCGTTAGTGGGGAAGCAGCTGAATGCTTCATTAGCTTGATGTGTGTAGTGAATAGCACATTCAATTTCCATAATAACCAATTACAAAAACAAGGCTTAAAGGCTTCTTTTATGTATTGACATCCTAAATACTGACTCATTTCTAAGCCCGTGATGCCTTTTTAATTTGTTCCTCCAAAAAGTTCAGGTTCGTACCAGCTATGTGCTCTGGCTAGGGCAGGCTGCCTCACTGGGTTTGGTTAGCATATGATATAGTTGAGACCAAGGACAAAGCCAAGAGTTTCTTCCCAGTGTTGGACATTTATTGTTCTTGTGTGTAGTTGTGTATTATGCTGCTAGGTGGTGCAATGGATAGCGCACTAGGCAGGAAGACCATTTCAAACCTGGCCTGACCCTGCTTGGGCCATTTAATTTCCATTTGCAGCATCTACCTTGAAGGGCTATGATGACCAAATGAGACATTTGTAAACTGCTTAGAGTGACAGTGCCCAGCACATAGTAGGATGCTATGTGAATGCTTATTCCCTTCCCCCCCCATAATCTGTCCAGCCATCTTACAAAAGATCACAATGAAATGAAGATAGAACAAGTGGGTGTCTCATTGGTTCAAAACCATAGCGCCATCTTTGTATACCAAGTGCCACTCTATGGCAGAGCTAGTGCCCTCTCTCACTCCCTTCATGAATAAGTTGTATTTAACTACCGTGTGTGTGTGTGTGTGTGTGTGTGTGTGTGTGTGTGTGTGTGTCTGTGGGTTTTGCGGTGTCAGCTGTGTAGGTCCATATGGGTCTACCTCGATGGGTCTCACAGGAAGGTATAATAGATATCTCCAGAATTTCTTTCATTTACCCTTCCAAGAAATGGTAAATGTCTAACAACGAGCTCTTGAAAAAAGGTATTTACAGTGAGTTTCATTTTAATCTGCATCATTAACATCTTCTACACCATTTTAAAGTCTATATAATCAATAATAAAATAAGTCAAGCCCTGACTAGTAGCATTCCAGTTTCCAAGGTGGAAATGCGCTCAGTGGGAATTTAGTAATCAGCTCTCTCCAGTGGATGTGAGTTGGCCCCAGGACACTTCTGCCCTTCTTCAAAGGAGACATTGATTTCTGTCAGAAGGGAAGCAGGAGATTGGCTTCAGAGGTTGGCTATTCTACCCTGGGCTAAAATTATATCTATTTGCTCTCCACCCCTAAATATTGTTAGCCTAAAGGAAATAATTTTTAGGTTCAGGCTGTTTCTGATTCACATTCCTTCCTAGAGAAGGATTGCCCTAAACAATATATCCAGAGTTTAACTCCATTCCCACTAAATGCCAGTGCCACAAAGACCACATGTAGCAAATAGCAAATAAGCCCATTTTACCAAGCCAATAACCAACAGAAATAACAGAAAGCATATCTGTGAGACTATACTAAGAAATACACCGAGAGAATGAGCTTACCCACTTGGAGCAAGATATTTCAGATCAGCCGAGAGAGAAAGCATCCCATGTCTTACTTCAAGGGGAAATTCCCCAAATTGAGGATGAGCATATAAACAAGTTGCTGTCTCTTCTAAAAATTTCCTTCTTCCTCGAGTCTTTCTGGTCAGAGAGCTCTCCCTGAAGAGAATCTGGAATTGTACCTTCTCTTTTGTAGTCAGAAACCAGAAAACTAAGATCTTTTTTCTTTCAAGTTCTCCCCCAACCCGAGGCCCTTTCTAACATCCCTGCCTGCAGGAATAGTATATTGAGTTATCTGTCAGTTTTCTCCAAAGAGGATTCTCACACTAATAGGTTTTGAGTCACTGGTTACATTTGTATTTTATTTTTTCACTTTATGCTTATTCTAGACATATTTATATATAAATTTGTTGTTTTCCAGTTAGAATGTCAAATCCTCAAAAGTAGAGATAATTTCATTTTTTGTATTTATTGCACGATGCCTGGAGCATTGTGTATACCTAAAAATGCTTATTGATTGATTGGTAATGGCAGAATAAATCATTATTCTAAAGAATTATTTGTTCAGAAATTCTTCTTTTTTCCTTGCTAAAAAGATTTTCTTTGCTTTCATTTTTTTAAAAAAACTTAATATATGTATATATGCACATGTATATAATCTAGTTCAATTCCATCATTTTATGAATGAGAACCAGAAAATTCAACATGACTTCACCAAAGCCACATAGAAAATTATTAGCAGAGCTATTATTAGAAACCCAGGTCTCTTGAATCTTGGGCTAATATTCTTTCCACTATATCATTTTGTCTCTCACTATGTTAATAAATACCTCTGATTGCCAACAACTTCAATGGCCCTGGACAAGAATGACATAACATTAGAAGTAATGGCTGAAATGATTGTGTGTGGTACGTATTTTTTAAAAGAAATGGCCACACTGAAAAGTTAACAGGTTTACTTGTTGGGACTACTTAGGATATCAACAAAACTATTTTAAAACCAAAATAAAAAGATATTATTGCAATTAGATAAAGTTAAAAAAAATTTAGAAGCACTGATAAATTTGTGTCATATTCTATTTGTTTTCTTATGTCCATCTTTATGAATAATCTTTTAAAGGGGAGCAACTAGGTGGTTCAGTGGCTAGAGGACTAGGCTTGGAGTCAGGAAAACTTATCTTCTTGAGTTCAAATCTAGCTTCAGATACTAACTGTGTGACCCTAGGCAAGTCACTTATTCCTGTTTGCTTCAGTTTCCTCATTTGTAAATTGAACTGGAGAAGGAAATGGTAAACCACTCTGGTATCTTTGCCAAGAAGACCCCAAATGGGGTCACAAAGAGTCATGAATGAACAACAATAACAACATCTTTTGAAGGAGCGGTTTAGCTGAGTTTAGGCTACACTTCTTTTAAATTTGTTTTCACTGCCACTGACTTTTGTTTTATAAAGTAAAACTGCTCCTGATATTTGCATCTTTATGGAGTTTTATAAATGAGTTTGTATTCTAAACTGAACCATCCCTAGCAGTCATTTTCTAGCAAATAGATCAAATGTTTACTGGCTAGGTCAGTTTCTATGTTCTATTGGCCTTCTTGTTGTGATGACTGTTTTCAATCAGTTAAATTTTTTCAGGAAAAAGTGATAATCAAGGTCAATATCTTTTATTTTCCACTTTCCATTGTCCATTTTTTTTTCCATTGAAGTCTTATTCAAATAGACCAGAGTAGAGTATGTCTCTTGCTTATCACTATCTTTTTCTCAAAGTCAATGTTAATTTTTTTAAACCTAAGCCACACTAAAAAGTTATACATATATAACTGACTGATTTTGAAATTATAGTTAGAGCACTGGATGGAGCCAGGGTACTTATATTTAATTAAATTACTTATTATCTCTGTGATCATGGGCAAGTCACTTAATTTCTTAGTCTTAGTTTCCTCTTCAGCAAAATGTATGTAATAATTCTTGTACTCCTTATCTCATAAGGCTGTTAAGAGGAAAGCACTGTGAAAAATTAAAGCATTAAGTTAAAGGTCATTAAATAGGTCCCAGGTCAATGATAACTAATTCTAGACATATAGGATATGCTAGGGCACTGGCCCTTCATGGCACTGGCATACCCTAATATTCCAACAACTCTGTTGGCACAGTGGGGCTATCCTAGATAGGAAGCCCAGTGTTAGTGGAAGCAGCTTTTCCTGTCACTGAGGACTTCTACTTGCTGTAACTGCTGCTGACCCTCTTCCTTCCTTCCTTTACATCCCAATAAATTCTTGTTTTTGTGAGATTCTGGTCCAGTAGGAAGAAGGGAGTGTGTCTAATGACTTCTTTGCCCAGAAGTCCAGACCCCTTCTAAGAGTGTCTCCACATCACTGTGTCTCATTTGCTTTGGTGGAGCTTCTGAGGGTTTTCTGCCCTCTTCCTGGCCTGTCTTCCTCCTTCTTTTCCATACTTCCTGCTTTGGGACCCCAGACAGCTGCAGCTAGGTTAGGGGAAAATAGATCAACATCTTTTTCTTTTTTTCACATTTGATTCCTCTGGACAATTTCTTTCTTATGTGTTGGCCCACAGAGTATAGTTCTGAGGTTCTGGCTAGTATGGGCAAGGAAGGAAGGAAGAGGAGTTAAAATTGTAGTTTTTAAAAGATTATACCTCTGGTCACTATTCCTTAAACATCATCTTTGGTTCATCATAGTAAAGTTCAGGAAAAGGGAATCAGGGTCCATTTGGAGAAATGCTTTTGTAACCAAGAAAATAATGCTAAAAAGATGTTGCTGAATTTTAAGAGAAAATGGAAAGATATGATGAAAAAGAGACTCTATGAGTTTGTATTTTTAAATTAAAGTTTAGGTGTTAATTTTAAAATATGAATTTTCCTCATTTTAGTTTCTTTAGTTTGTTTATTAAATAAAATTTATGGTTGAACATTCAATAAATGTTCATCTTTTAGAAAATTTCCAATGAAAAGTTCTATGCATGTCTCTGAATCAATTAGTTCTTTATTAAAATACGTAATAAATTTCAGTGAAAATATGGGGTGGGGATGAGGATATTGTTATCTTATTCAGTGCCCACTATGTCCATTATGTTCTTAATTCTCTTCTTAAGTATTATATTGACTGCATTTAGTCCAGGGCACTAAGATTTTTGGGTCACCCTTTTCAATGAATGTATTCATAAAGGCATAAAACCTATGCATAATCTATAAGCATATAAGCATTCAATTTCTTTCATTTCTTAAACCAGAGTCACATTTCCTAGCATCACATTCAAGTGTCAAAATATATGTTGACTTGGTCTGAAGGATGCTCATGATAATCTTTCTTATATTTAAAGACAGACCTTATAGTTTCCTTTCCTTCAGGCTCATTATGCCCACATCCTTCAGTCAATTCCCTCACATCATGCTTGATTCTTGTGTGTCAGAAGGTAACTTGGTGTAGTAGATCCATAGATAGAGGAACTGAGTTTGAATCTTGTCTTTGCCACTTACCCCCACAAACGTGATTGGAAAAATGACTTGAACTAGTTGAGCTTCAGTTTCTAGAACCATAAAATGGGAGGGCTGGACTAGATGATTGTTAAAGTAAGTCCCTTGCAGTTTTAAACCTATGTGACAGCATTTGTGGAGGATATACGTGAGACATAGGCTCTTTTGTTCCTGGATTTGATTAGGGGAAGATAGTCCATAAGGTCCTTGTGGGGGAGAGATACCTTGTGCCTTCTCCTCCCAGGTCTACATGGGAATATGTAGATTCTCTTTGTTTTGTTTTGTTATTTTTTGTCTTTGTTGCTTTTTGACGAAGGAATACTGGAGATGGCTATGACCTCATCGACTTTGAAAGGATGGAGGAACAGATGGCCAGTGAAGGGAGTCCATGCAAGAGTACCATGAACCCACCAAGCCAGATGAGGCATCAGGCTGGTTCTGAGGAGATGGAACCAACTCAGTTGAAATGTTGTGGCTAACAGGAAGTGATTTGTCCAGTGGCTTCACCATACTCAGAAATAAATTTGGCTAGGACAAAGCTTTGTTGCAACTGTTTTATGAGTGAGCCCACTCTCCCCAGAGTAAGGGAGGTGAGGGAGAATGTGCTCCTCAGGCCAGGGAGAAAATGTTGTAGCTTCTGTTTTTACTATATCTTCTCAGTCACTTTCAATAAAAAAAATACATGGGCTACAGGGTGGAGCTCCAGAATTAAGGATATACATATAATACATTTAAATTTCATGTGATTTTTAAAGTTGAAAGTTAAAAGCCAAGAGACCAATTGACCTGCTAGACTTGCTTTATTGTTTTTGTTTTACAAATTAATTTATATTCTTTCTGAGCCAACCAGACTTCCTTTCCTTTAAAATCTTTCCCTTCGTGTGGAGATATCATGAATGAGATGATCAGAAGAGGTCAGTGGTTTGGTTTAAGTGTCCACCAACAGCACCGGGAAAGGCTCAGATGAACAGGATATTAATTTTCAGTTTGTGTTTGTGTGTGTGTGTGTGTGTGTGTGTGTTTGCAGGCATCTTCTCCCTCTCCCATTGAGTGCTTTAATGACACATTAGAAACAGGGAAACAGGGAAAAAAGAAAGACTTGCCATGTTGTGCTCTCTAATCAGCATTTTTATCTGCAAGCTAAAAAGTGGCTTCTTATTAGAGCGCTACATGTTTAGGGAATTTTAATGAAAAATGAAAGATTTGAAATTGGTAAACAGTCCATTTCCTCATGGGAAAATCACGTCAAAATTCATAAGGACCTTCCTTCTTCTTCCAGATGTACTCCATCCTGTCATAGAATCCTGAAACAAAATGTAACTGGGTCTTGGATGAGATTTTGTTTATTTGAATTGATCAACAAACAAAAAAATTGTTGTGGCTAGGTGGTACAGTGGACCGTGCCAAGAGTCAGGCAGAAAATTGAGTTCAAATGTGGCCTCAGACACTTACTAGCTATGAGCAAATAGCTTAATCACTGTTTGCCCCAATTTCCGCATCTATAAAATGGGGATGATAAATGCATCTGCCTCCAGTGTTGTTGTGAGGACTGAATGAGGTAATATTTGTAGAGCACTTTGCTCAGTGCCTGGCATGTAGTAATCAGTATATAAATATTATAGATTAAATTATTTTAATATTAAATCTATAGTTGAAAAAGTGCTGGGATCATAAACTCATAGATCATAGATTTAGAACTGAAAGGGACCTTAGAGGCCATTCATCCAGAGTCTTCATTTTATAGATGAGTAAACTGAGGCATGAGAAGTTAAGTGGCTTGGTTAACGAAGATCACATAGGTAGAAAACAGCAGCCCTGGGATTTGGACTCAGTCCAAATTTAATCCTTTATTGTGCCACTGCTAAGTCAGAAAACATGGATTCTACCCCCAGCTCAGTTATTTGTCCTGTCAACTTGGGCAAAGCCCCTGCCTTTTCCAGGACTCAGTTTTCTTATCTGCAAAGTAAGAGAGTCATATTAGTACACACTTCTATGGTCTGGATCCATGTTCCTGTGATCCCATGGTTTTCCATGTACAAGGTGCCAAGCTCAGTGTTGTGGACAAATGCCAGCATAAGGCATATGTGTGCCCAAGTAAGATGTATAGATCCACACAGGTATGTCTAAATGTATAGACAAATGGCTCCAGGTTAGGCATCCATAATTGTCTATGGAATCTCATCTAGCCCTCTCCTAGGGAGACTGTGATTCTTGCCTTGAGGAAAACAGAAGTGGCTAGGAGGATAGGCGTTGACTTATCTAGTCTCTGAGAGAGAGTCCTGGATTGGAATTCTATTTACACGTCCCCTTTAATATTGCTATTCTGGGGGCATAACTGGTTCAGAGAGAAAAAGCAACTAACTTCCTTGTTCGCTATCCTCTAAGGTGGGGAGGAGAGGCCATAGCTCATATTTACCAGTTTGACTCCTTCCCACACTAGTTACACAGAAGAGTATAACAAATAATGGAGTGAGTAAACTCATTTATCTATGCAAATAGGAAACAGAAATAGAAGCTATGCAGCTTAGAAAATGAATAGTAGGAATGAGGTAAAATATCTCTGTTCAAACCAAGAGGGAGATCTTGCCTCATGGGAAATTACTTAAATCTCTAGAGCGGCGAGCAGGACATCAGGTACATATTGAGGAGCTGGCTTTCTCCACATGTGCATGGCTTCCCAAGGCTCCTTCCATCCCTGGAGTTGGTCTTAGAAAGAGTGTACTCTCAAGGAAGAAAAAAAGAAGAATGTTTCCCTTCTGAAGCTTTCCTACCAATTCCACTCCTCATACGGGCATTGCCAGTGTTAGCCATTTCTCTGCCAATTAGGAGAATGTTATGAAAAATGCCCCAGGCTTGGCTAGAAACCCTATTATGCTAAGAAATGCAAGTCATGGTTCCTGACCTGCAGAGGATTGCAATTCAGTTCCAGAGATATAAGGAACACATAAAAATGTATCTAATAATATCTATAATAATGTGTCTAGTTATGCTGTATAAGAATAAGTATCTACTTATTCTACTACATTAAAGGATATAATAAAAAACCGTATAAAAAGAATACTATATAAAAGAATATACTAAAAGAACATGTGGTGACAATTTAATCACTTCAGGAGTTCATAAGAAGCAGGAATTGTTGTGACATGGAAGAATCAAAAGAAGCTTCCTAGTGAATTTGGACTAAAATCTAGGGCTTGCATGATAAATAGGAATCAGCTGTCAGGGAAGGGGGTAGGGTATATCATGCAGGTGGAATGGTCTGAACAAAAGTGAGGAAAAAGGGAAAAAAAGGAAAAAATGTGAGAATATGACAGTTAGACTAGTGGGACTAGTGTGGGATTCAAGTAGGAGAGATAAGATTGGGGTCAGGATGTGAAAGACTTTGAGTGCCAAGCTAATGAGTTCAGCAATTTTTCCATAGATAATGAGAAACAATTCAAAAGTTTTTTTTTTTTAAATAGGAATGACATAAAGATGGGAATTGCCATTGTTTGGAAAGACAGGGACACTAGTACATTATTGGTGGAGCTGTGAATCAGTACAAACATTCTAGAAAAAATTTAGAACTATGTAAATAAAATAATGAAAATATCCATATCCTTTCACATGGAAATACTACTTCTAGACATATTCTAAGAAAATCACTCATATGAAACAAGTCTTCATATACATGAAAATATTTATAGCAGTAATTTTAGTGATAGTAAAGAACAAGAAAAGATGCTCATTAGTTGAACAATGACTGAACAAATTGTGGTACGTGAATGGAATGGAACACTACTAAAGTGTAAGAAGTGACAAATATAATGAGAACAAAGAGACATGGAAAGATTTACATCATTTGATGTAGAATGAAGTAAGCAGAACAAAAAAATATATACACAATGACAACAATGTAAACCCACAAAACAATCAACAGTGAATACTGCAAAATTACAAAGACCAAAAATGGGTCCATAGAAAAGATAGGAGAGAATAGATCATATTTGCTGTGGAGGTAGGAAGTCCACAAGTGAGATACATTGTATATATTTTCAGATTTTTTAATTTATTAATCAGTTTTTTCTCTTCTTTTTTCTTTAAAAATATTATTTGTCATATGGAATGGTACTCTGAGAGAGAAAAGGAAGAGGGATGTAAAAAAACAAAAGATAGCAATAAAAAAGTATTTTAGAAAAAGAAAATGTGAGTGATACAAAGCACTGGGAGAAAATTAATCAAGATAACAGGTGACCTAAAGGGCAATGGACAAATAAATGGCTATGTGAGTAGATTGCTGCATATTCAATTCAATTCAACAATCATTTGTTAATCACTGATGTGTAAGGTACTTTGCTAGGTGCTAGAAACATAAAGACAAATACAGAAGCTTACATTCTACTGGGGGGGGGGATGGTATACATCTTGCACAAATACAATAGACATAGAACAATAGCTTGAGAGGTAGACAAAGGGAAAGTCTGAGTGTATCTTTAAGCAGAAGGGAAAGAGGCAGCAGATGGGGAGGAATTGAAAACAGGAAAGAGAAAAAGGGAATGATCAATGGGGCAAGCTCTTGAAGGAGATAGGAAGGGTTCAGATTCAGGGCACACATTTAGGGGATTCTCATTGACAAGGATTGGAGTGGGAAGGTTGTATAGAGCAGATAAGTGAAGACTTAACAAATGTTGTAAATAGTCTTTGTAAAGAGGAGGTGAGCTCATCTACTAAGGGTTAGACCAGTTTCTCTGGGTCATGATAGAAAGTCAACCAGGAAAGAATGAAAAGGTTAATGGGCGGCAAGTGGGGGGTCCAGTTAAACCTAGATTACATGAATTAACAGTGGATTCATATGACTCAGCTACTTAGCATCATCCAGCAGTATTCTTTAGCAGTTTGGGAGTGGGAGCTGAAATAAGTAACTGAAATACCAGGGTAGTATGAATGAGATATTGGTAGGTTCAAGGAATGGTTTACTCAGGGCCAGAATCAGAAGATAACACAGGGTTTGGGAAGGCCAACAGGGTATAAGTGACAGGCTAATAAATACAGCCCAGGCAGAGGTAACAGATACAGGGATGGTTTGGTTTATTAAAGCAAGGGAATATAGGAAAGGGAATTTGGATAACCTTATTTAATAGTCACTAACTAACCCTCCCCAATAGATCTACAATTGTTCCCTCATGGGAAGCCTTCAGAGAGATTTTAGCTACACTGTCCTTTACCTATCTACCTGAAGTCCCAGTCCCTAATATAAATAAACTCCTCTAACCCAAATTCCCCCTTGGATGATAACAGAGGTATTAAGGTTGGAAGCTAAGTAGGACTCAGGGAAAGGTTCTCATGGACAGATGTCTTAGATGGGTTCAAGAAGCTCTGTAGATGTATCACTCAGGAAGCAGGAAACAGGATAACCACAGGAACAGGTATGATGAGAAGATAGAGCAGAAGGAAAGCCACAGGAGAGAAGCCAAGCTCACTAGGTCCACCCCAGGAGACAAGACTCAGACTCTAGGCTTCACTGACTGTTAGAAACATCCCAGTCACTTCTACAGAATTCCAGAAACTTTCCCTGCTTTTTGCATCTTTTCTAGATCCTACTCATATGCTCCAATCCTTGTAACAGAGTGGAGAGGGTAGCTATTGAGAGGTAACAGAAGGTTTAGGTCATGAATAGCAGTAGAACAAGGTGGTATAACTGGACTAGTTAAGTATTTGGTCAAGACTGTGAAGAGAAGAAAATGAAGCTGGATCACAGGCAATAGATTGAGAGAACAGGGAGATATGAAGGGATGTAGGTCATGACAACAAAAAGTCAAGCAAACGGAGAAATGGAAGAAAAGGAGAACATGATCATATTCCACACAAGAAGTGGCATAAAACGTATTACTCCAGAATTTACAGATTAATTGCCAGAAACTCCACAATAATAGCATGTCTGTGATCAAGTGGTTGGTGTCCCCAGTTCTGAAAGGGTCAAGTGGTATTCAGCCACCCAAGACTGAGTAAATACAAGATAGGAAGCAAACATGGGTTGGTAATATAACTAGAGCAAAAGGTAAGCAAGGAAAGGTGAGCACTTCTCATGAGCTGTCCTAGTATCCCTGGAATAGTAACATTTCCACAAGTATATTGGAGTGGTTCCTTTATGAAAGCTATATAGGATTTTAAGTCTGGAACTGGAAGGGCTCTCTGATCCAATCCCCTCCTTTTACCAGGGACAAAATGAAGACATGCCATTATGGGAATCAAGAAACATGATTAACAGTAGCAACAACAAGGAAAATTGATTCATGGGAGCTGGGAGAGTCCTGGGTAGAACAATTAGCAGAATAAAGAACACACTGCCACTGCTTTCATTTCTCTTCTGTACCTTGTTCAGGCACCTTTAATCCATGTCCTTTTTTTGCTTCCCCAACTGCTAGTGCCCCACCACCCTATTTTGATTGTTGTTTTTGTGACCATATTTGGGATTTTTTTGGCAAAGACATCGGAGTGGTTTGTCATTTCCTGCTCCAGCTCATTTAACAGATGAGGAAACTGAGGCAAGAAAGGCTAAGTGACTTGCCCAGAGTCACACAACTACTAAGTGTCTGAGGCCATATTTGGATTCAAGAAAATATGTCTTCTTGACTCCAGGCCGGACACTCAATTCATTGCACCACCCAGCTACCCCACCACCTCATTATCATGTATTTATTTATTTACACATGTTGTCTGCTTCAACAGAATGCAAACTTCTTGAGGATGAGGACTATTTCATTTTTCTCTTTGCATTATCAGTGTCTAGACCAGTCTTCACATTGTGAGATTCCCTTAGTTGTCTCTTCAGCTCTGCAATCTCCCTATCCTTTTCTGAGGCCTTTGATTGCTTAGGCTCACTATCCCTAGACTCATGGACATACGCAGCAGTCTTTCTTAGTTCTTCAATGGGCATGGTCTCCCATTGTGGGCAATGCAACTTGAAATAAGCCTGGATGTTGTTTAGACTGTCCTTTACAAACTGTCTCCTGACATGCTGGATGTTATCCTCGGCTGTCATGTCCCTGAAACCTAGGATAGTTTCGCCTGCCTCTAAGAGCCTGTCCAGGTAAAGGCGTGGGTGTTCTTCATCCCCTTGTCTTAATTTCTTGAAGGACGCCCATGCATTTGATAGTCTTGCATGGAGCCTCATCTCTTCTGCTAAATCCTCTCTACACCTTTTAAGATAAGCCATGTTTGCATGTGAGGAGAGTTCCAAGTCCTGGTGTTGTTCTGGCCATGAGGCAAGATTGGGGTTGCTTCTTGTCTCTGCTATAAATTTTACCTTCTCGCTAGGGGTGTTTAATTCTGATAAGAGCAATTCCATGTCCTCAAATGTTGGATTGTAAAGTCTCACAGCCTGTTTATATTCTTTTATAGATTTATGGGGATTTGTATAGAACTGAGGAAACCTCCTTTTTAAGATCTCCAAATCACCCCCTGAGAAAGGTTTGTAGCCCTTAACGTGTATAATGCCCGAGTCAAGTTGTACCACTGTCCTCAGTAATAGGAAGGATAGTTACAGGAGCTGCTTCAGCCCCTGCAGCCCGTTGTTCTTCAGTGTTCTTATCTGTAGCCTGTTGTATAATATCAACTCCCTTTTTTGGTATGACTGCACTTTCAATGATCTCTAGATGCATGATTGTCTTTGCATCTAGATCCTTTCCCTCCCTGATTTACATGTTTATCTCAATTAGGGTCTTCATGTGTTCCACTAATTGCTCCAAAACAGGGTTTGTTATTTCTGTTCTTCCAAAGGTAAATGCCAGAACTTTCCTCAATATCATCAGGGCCCCATAAAATGTTGCAGCCATGGCTATCTCTGATGGCACATATGCCAAAGTATCACCCACTGATATAGTTAACCAATGTAAGTATCATATATTTCTATCATTTGTTTGAAAAATTGGGGAATAGTTATCAGCCAAAAGGTAGCACAAGCCTGCCAAATCCCATATATTAGCACCCCAGAGTGACAATAGCTCTGTTGATGAACCTGACCATACTGATCACTTCCCACTCAGTATCTGAAATAAAAATCCTAGGCTGGCTGACCAAAACTATTATGTTGATCTTAACAGAGATATTTGGGAAGCTGAAGAGATGGCCTGAAACTAGAAACCTGCAGAACTCACTCCTTCCCCACACACAGGCTTGAATGAGTAGGGAGGGGTAGGTACTTCTTACTCTTACCCCTCCCACCAAGCAGTTGGAATCAGTTGGAAATGGAGGATGATCAGACACACTGGTTTGGATGAGCAAGGCTAATCCCCTCAAGATGTTCACTTTCTCAATTTATTTCCCCACAGGTTTGATTAAGGAAGAAGGAGAAGCTTAATGTCGTGTAGCTATCAGGGACAGAAGGAGGATCTGACTTGTTGGGTTGGCAACTGAAAGGTACCAAGCTTTATTTATTTTATTTTATTTTATTTATTTATGCCCAAAATAATAGCCAGGCACAGTTACTAAAAGATGAAGTTTTACTGATAAAAGAAGGAGGGAAGGCAGGGAGGTTTTTCAGGGATTAGGATAAGATCTGGGAAGCCCTGAACTGTTAGATAAAAACAGCCCTCATTCCCCCAAGAAGGGAGTGGCTGACTTTTTAACTAGCTTGCCCCCAAAGTCTATAATTATCACTTCTAATATCTAAAATAACTAAATAAGGAAATGCTATTGCAGGAAAGGTCTAGTTCAGCTAAACAAGCAAACTGCTGAGCAGAACCAAAATGGCTTTTTCCCCAAATGGCCTCCAAACCAATCCCAAAACCAGGAATGACAAGCAGAGAGATCTGCTCACCTCAACCCCCAGGAACCAACTGTCCCTAAATGCTTTAAACTGTCCCCTCACTCAGAGTTCTCCAGGGGGGGTCCCCTGGAATTCTGGGTGAGGCTTGACCCTGTATCTTGCAGGAAGTCCACCCTGCCATTTCCATGTTACAATTATTGGAAATTTCGGGTCTTTGAACCCAAATGTAATTTCCCATGAGCCCACTGAATTACAATAACACAACATACAGTAGGTGCTGAAACAATTGCTCTAAGAAGAATAATCCCTAGAAGGTGGCATAGGGTGTGACTCAAGGAATTGGGGTGGAGGGAGGTGATACAGAAGTGGGGGAATTTATTGCAAGAGAATTTCCTTGTAACTCTGCCTATCTTAACTACACCTAGATGTTTTGTAGTGAGGACCACCCACTGACTAAATTATTTACTTCCTTACTCTGTTGTTTATCAGGGATGGAGGAGTCAGTTTCTTTATCTGTAAAACAAGGTGGTTGTACTGGATTACTTTCTAATGCTATTTCCTACATACTAAAACGGAAATCACAAGTCTTGTATTATTTCTACTACATCACACATGGAGGCATGTTTAATTGTTTTATCCCATAAAGTAATTGTAACTCCCATTTTCACAATTCTTCAAGGTTTACAAGTTTTGCAAACCATAAACCACAAGAGCCATTCTCCCATTTATCTTATAGTAAGAGGTGATCACCCAGTCTAACAGATGTTGCCTTAGGAAATTTATGGCACAAACTTAATAAAAGGTATTATAATTTTTATACTGTAACCATGTTCTTCAAGTCCCTGCTCCTCCCATTAAACCAACCCTTATCACAAAGAAACACAGGAAAGTAAAACTGATGGCCACAGCCACAGGGGGAGATCACGAATGCAACATTCCATACCCACAGTGCTCCATCACTCTCTATAAAGAGGAGGGAAGCATGTTTATTCTCTATGATCCTAGACCAAGAATAGCCATTTCAATTATTCAAGCTTTTTTGCTTTTTATATTGTTTTAATTTATATTATTGTAACCATTGCTTTCATTTTTCTCTTTACTTTGACCAACATTAATTCATGGACAGTAAGGTGGTACAGTGGAATAGAGCACTGGCCCAGAGTAAGTAAGACTCACCTTCCTGAATTTAAATCTGACCTCAGACATTTACTAATGTCACCTCGGGAAAGTCACTTAACCCTGTTTGCCTCAGTTTCCTCATCTGTAAAATGACCTGGAGGAGGAAATGGCAAACTACTCGAGGAACTTTGCCAAGAAAACCCCAAATGGGTCACCAAGACCAAAATGACTCAAAAGCACATTAATTCATGCATTTTTTTCTTATATTTCTCTGACTACTTCATATTTGTTATTTCTTATACAGCAAAAGGATTTCAAAACATTAGCACACCATGCTTTGTTCAGTCACTCTCCAATTGATGGACATTCACTTTGTTTTTGGTTGTTGTTGTTATTGCTGTTTTTTTTTTTTCTGCTAGGAAATGTGCCATTATGACTATTTGGATATTTGTGGGATTTTTTTGTCTGGATTAACCTTAAAGTTTTGGCATAAACTTTCTTAAATCTATGGTTCTCCAACCTTTGAAGCCTGCTGGGCACTTCAGTGAGGGGGAAATATCCCATGGACCACTTACCTAGCCTATCCCCACTCATCTCAGCAATAGTAATGACATTGGTTTTGATGACTCTGAACTGACGCTGCTAGGGTTTGTGTTTGTTGGTTAGCTATGATTATCAATCCATGACAGAAGCAAGAGTATATAAGTCTTTTTAGATTATACTAAACACTATTACAAAAGACTCCCAGTCAAACAATCTGGAACAGGGACTCTGGGTCCATAAACTTGTTTTTTTTTTCTTTTTTCTTTTAGTAATCTTTACTTTGTCTTAGAATCAATACTAAGAATTAATTCCAAGGCAGAAGAGTAGCAAGAGCTAGGCAATGGGATTAGGTGACTTGCCAGCTAGGAAGTATCTGAGGTCAAATTTGAATTCAGGACCTCCTATCTCCAAGCATGGCTCTCTATGCACTGAGCTGTCAAGTACCCCCATGAACTTTTTTTGATAGCTATAATTCAGACTAATTGATCTCCTTTGTAATTCTACATATTTTAGAAATTTCAAAACATAATTGGGAAAGGGGCTGATAAACTTTATTAGTCTGCCCAAGGAGTCCATGACAAAGAAACTAACAAAAAGATTAAGAAACGTTGATCTATTCAGAAAACTTATGTGGATATTTGTTATTAAAATTAAAATTTTTTAAATAAAAAAACCCAAAATCTTGATTTAGAGAAAGCTCTCTCTTGGACCACACTTTGAGAAACAGCACTTTATAAGGAGCAATCAAGTCTTTCTGGGAGCTTCTACCTCACCACTGATCAGTGGACAGAAACTAAATCTTGAAAAGCTCTTCATGGGAAAAGGAAAGAAGGGGAGAGGAAGAATAAGCAGAACATTCTGGTTTATCCACTGAGAGTTGGGTAGGAACCAGAAGGCTATTTATAACAATTACTAAAACACCTAAATGCAGGGGCATGGCCCGGCTTTTCCAGTATCCTGTTACTCCTCTCTGGCCAGAACAAGCTCATCAAAGAGGCTGGCTTCATTCTGCAGACATTCCTGTGATTTCTAATTCCAGCTTGTTGAGTGGTGGAGTGCTGAGAAATGGAGGGAGGTACAGGGTTCACCCTTGAAACATTATAGCCATTTGGGGCATAGCCGAGCTGGTAACAGAAATCAATGGAGGAAATATCTGTGTCTTTTGTAATATTGTCTGAGTTGGGGAAAAAACAAACTGGGCAACCACCAAACTCCAGGGATTATGGGAGCTCTTCTGTCACTGCATTTCAACAAATTTTTTCTGATGTTGCAAAATGCTCTCGGTGAGGATCTGATTCATCTTCTTGTTAACTTGGATTATGTCATAGGCACCTTTCCTGCTCCCTCACTTCACCTTGAAGATGCTCCAGCACCCCCTGCTACTTTATCAATTTTATTCTTCTTTGCTCTTTTTCCCTTCCCCTTTCTTTCCATTGTTTTCCCCCAGCTATATTGAAATGACCCAATCTCCCCCTCATATTCAATATTAGGGAGTGCCCTGGAAGTGTGGGGGGATGAAACTTCTCTTGTCATTATCCTCTTCCAGTCATCACCCCCTCCATCATCCAGGCTGCCTTTGTCAATAGCTACATCTTCTCTGGCAGATGAGAGCTACTTCCAAACAATTAGACTGTGCAAGTGATTTAAACGCTTGCCTCCCACATGCATCACCTTGCATTTGCCTATGTTAAATTAAATCTTAGCAAGTTTTTGAAAAGCAAATAATACTTTGCTTTGACTCCAAGACATCCCAGACAAACATTTGTGAAGGCTGAACACAATCTTGGGATTACAATGGATTTTTCATTTATGATCCATATGGAATAAAAGTGCTACTTTCATTGAGTATTTAGATGCCTCTTTGCATTTCAAAGCACACTAGGATTGCTGGGTTAGTTAATCGAACACAGTAAAACTAAGGAATCCTGTTGGGATGAATTAACTAAAAACCAAGTGGTACCAAAGGGTATCAGACTCTGTGTGTGTGTGTGTGTGTGTGTGTGTGTGTGTGTGTGTGTGTGTGTGTGTGAGAGAGAGAGAGAGAGAGAGAGAGAGAGAGACAGACAGACAGACAGACAGACAGACAGACAGACACAGACAGACAGACAGACAGAGACAGAGGCAGAAAGAGGCAGAGAAACAGAGAGAATGAGAGAGAGAGAGAGAGAAATGGGGAGGGAGAGGGAGTGAGGGAAAGGAAGAGACAGAGAGACAGAAAGATAGAGAGACAGAGATAGAAAGATAGAGACAGAGAGAGAGTCAGAGAGAAAAGTTAGGAACAAATACAATGAACTATGAAAGATACTGAGAATTAAAATGGAAACCCCAAAGAACAGAGAATTCTTAATCAATTAAGAATTAATAGACAAAAAATAAAGAATTAATGGGCAAGCTAAATGATCCAGTGAATAGAGCACAAGGCTTTGAGTCAGGAAGAAATGAACTAAATGTGGAAGACAACTTTTGAGAACTTAATGTAACTCAGGCTTTATAAAAAAGGTTACTTCTAATCAGTCTCATAGAAACCCTAACTCTGAAATACCCAGGGAATTAAAATAGAAACCCAAAAGTACAGGAACTAGTTAATTAAGTTAAAATGAACTGTTAGCTTGATGGTACAGCAAATAGAGAACAAAGTTTGGAGTCAGGAAAGACTGAATTCAAATCTTGACTCAGGCACTGCCTATGTGACAATGGGCAAATCATTGCAATCTTTCTGTTCCTTAGTTTTTTCATCTATAAAATGGAGATAAAAATAGTCCCAACCCTCTATAAGGTTCAAATGAGTAATATGTAAGATGCTTTACAAACATTTCACAAATGTTACCTCTCCCCATCATCATCACTATTAAATCTCTTTTATGATAAAGTAAAACCAAAAGAATTATTAAAACAATTGATCAAATCTGAGAGTCATTAATAATAACATTTGGGGGCTTGTGGTGGTTTTGTTTTTACCCAGATAATTGGAGAAAAGGAGAAAATATTTTTTAATCAATGACTTGAATGTCCTGCCAAACTTTCCTAATTTTTTCCCCATGAACCCTCTGGTCAGCTACTGCTCGGTTTAGATCTTCTCTTGGAGGTTTGTTTCTTCTGCTTAAGTCCAACAGCACAAATGAACTTAAATGCTATTTTTCTTTCTTTAGCATTCATTAAATTATTAAAGATGTGATTTGGCATTTTATGAAATTTTCTGTAACACTAGTTTTACCTCCACCCTCAATGATTATTAATCCAGAGTGGGCTGTGCTTTGCTGCCCTGTGCTTGAAGAAAGGCTGGATCATTTAGAACAGTGATTCCCAAAGTGGGTGCCAAATCAATGGTATTTACTTAACGAATATTTAATTTTTTTCCTGAAGCCCCAAGGTAAAGGAACATCAACTCCATTTTCCTCCTACAAGTAGTTCTCTTGTTTGGCCATATTATGGTGCAGTGATGACAAACTTTTTAGAGTCTGAGTGCCCAAACTGCAACTCACATCACATGTGAGCCCCAGACAAGGGAGGGAAACAGAACTCTCATTGACCTGCTGGGCAGAGGGGTAGGTAAAGAGAAAAATGTCCTCAGGTGCGAATGAAGAGGGGGAGGGAAGCAGCCCTGTATGGCACACGTGCCATCGACTCACCAATAGTTATAGTGCCTTTGATTCAATGGTACAGCTTAGCATCTGCTGTGGGTTACTTAAGTCCTCTGAGCCACAGTTTCTTTGTAAGCAAAATATTTTCCTAAAGCAAAAGTCTGTTCCTATTACTTCCCTACTCAATAAATTCTACTAATTTCTTGCTTGACTCTATAATAATAATAATAACAACTAGCATTTATATAGCACGTTTAGATTTGCAAAATATGCCATAAATATTAGTTTATTTTATTCTCGCAACAACCCTAGAAGGTAGGAGCTCTCATTATCTCCATTTTACTGAGGAGGTAACTGAGATTAAGTGACTTGTGCAGAGTAAGTGTCTAAGGCTAGATTTGCCTGAGGATTTCCTGACACCATCAAGCTGACACACACACTCGCGTCCAACTTTGGTTCTCCCTTCCTCTCGGTGCAGAGGTTAGAAAGCTCTTCCTGCATCCTGAGTCATGGTGACTTCCCTGCAGTAAAGCAGCAATGTCAATCTGGTTCATTTCTCCTTCGATTTTTCAAGTCCAAGATTGGTTGAACTGAAATATCCATACAGACTCAAAATATGAGTTTCATGGGAACACTGGGGTTTGGCTTTGGATAATATATTTCCAGTTAAACTTCATCCATTATCAAACTTTTTTTTTTACAACCACTTAAATGAAATCAATACCAGCTTTGGTGATGTCCTTCAGGAAGGTCCCTGTGGACTCAGGGTTGGACTAACTCCTCAGAAGAAGCCAAACTTATTTCCATGATGCCAAGCAGCCTTTCTGAGAAACAACTCTTTGGGGACTGAGGTTCCTAGAGACTTTAATACAGAGAGGACATAGATTCCATGGCCAGCCATGACTATTCCCTTCTCACCTCCTCTCCCTTGTCCCTCCTTCAAAAGCAGAGATTTGCTGGTCTTCAGGGTAACAATAGTTTGTCCAAATTCCCTTTGGATCATTAATGACATAGCCAATATGGACATTTGGTTTTGAGGTTTATTCTTTTCTATTTATTCATGAAGGAGGGAAGGGTTAATAAGAGGGACAGATTAATTTTTTTAAAACCTTGCTTTCCATCTTAGAATCAATACTGTGTATTGGTTCTAAGACAGAAGATCAGTAAGGGCTAGGCAGTGGAGTATAAGTGACTTGCCCAGGGTCACACAGATAGGAAATATCTGAGGCCAGATTTGAACCTAGGACCTCCCATTTCTAGGCCTGGCTAAGCCACCTAGCTGCCCTTTTAATTGTTTTAAAAAGCAAAGCAAAAAAAGAACTAAAATGAAAAACTAATGATATCAATTGAATTTTAAAATCTTTGATTCCTTGAGTGAAAGGATCACTTAAAGAAAAGGAATAAGCATTTATTAAGTGCCTACTGTGTATCAGGCACAATGCTAAGACATTTACACAATTTTATCTCACTTAATCCTCATAATAACCTTGAGAGGTATCTGCCATTATTACTATTTCACAGTTGAGGAAACTGAGGAAAACAGGTTATGTGACCCGCTCAAGGCTAAATAACTAATAAGTATCTGAGATATGGGGGCAGCTGGGTAGCTCAATGGATTGAGAGTCAGGCCTAGAGAGGAGAGGTCCTAGGTTCAAATCCGGCCTCAGACACTTCCCAGCTGTGTGACCCTGGGCAAGTCACTTGACCCCCATTGCCCACCCTTACCAATCTTCCACCTAGAAGCCAATACACAGAAGTTAAGGGTTTTAAAAAAAATTTTTTTAAAGAGTATCTGAGGTCTAATTTGAATTCAGATCTTCCTGACTCCAAGCCCACACTCTTTTCTATCATGCCAACCTATGAGAGATAGGAGTGTTAGAGTCCATTCTCTAGCTCTATTTTCCCTAGAGCAAGGAAACATACACTTCTTCTGAATCAGGAAAGATTTAGATTACAAATAAGGAATATTTTCCTAAAAGTGGTATTTGTTATATTCTCTTATACTGAAGGAAATGTGGTGGTTAAGTATTTGAAAGTCACTCAAAATGAGTAGATTTCCATCTGACTTGTAGGAAAAGAAATCGAAAAACTCATCTAAACATTATTTGTTGTAGTTCTAGTCCTGTGTGACCTCTTGTGATGCTGTTTGGGGTTTCCTTTGCAAGGATTCTGGAGTTCACCATTTTTTTCTCCAT
Source organism: Gracilinanus agilis (assembly GCF_016433145.1). Classification (NCBI taxonomy): domain Eukaryota; kingdom Metazoa; phylum Chordata; class Mammalia; order Didelphimorphia; family Didelphidae; genus Gracilinanus; species Gracilinanus agilis. The sequence continues at coordinate 80,509,181 of NC_058133.1, read as the reverse complement.
CTCATTTTACAGATGAGGAAACTGAGGCAAATAGGGTTAAGTGACTTGCCCAGAGTCACACAATTAGTAAGTATCTGAGACCAGATTTGAACTCAAGTCTCCCCAACACTCCCAGGCTTAAGAACTCTATCCGCTTTACCTTTCAGCTGCCCAACCATCTCAAAATTTCCCACTTGAAGTAAAAAAAAGGCCTAAGTTCAAGTTTTACCTCTGACACGTAATGGCTTTGTGACCTTGGACAAGTCAATTGCCCTCTTGGTACTCCAGACTATTCTCTAAATCGATAAATTGCAGAGCAGTTGATAATTAACATAAACAGAGAGAAGTTCTTCATCAGGAGTTAATTTACTATATCATTTAAATCACAGGATTTAACCAAAAACATTTCACCATTTAGATAAGTCCTTGGATTTAAATCCATGGCATAACGATTCAGAAACTTGCAAGTATATATGTATGTTTTTACATGTGTGTACGTGTATTTGTACCATTCATATTATGAACCACTCCTTTGTAAAATGGCATACTCTGAGCCTTTTATTTTGGGGAAATTGATTTTTAAAGACTCATAAATAAGATAAACAGTACTCCGTGGCCTTGGATCTTATAGAGAAATTTAGAAGGAGAGAGATGGAAAGCTCTAAAAATGAAAATCTAAAGACACAACAGCAAAGAATTCTAATGAGGAATAAATGAGTAAGTTTCTAAAGTGATTGCTATGGAAGCAGAGGGAAAGCATAAACCGACAGATTTGTTAAAAGACAGGTACGTGTCATTCCCAATTAATAAAATAGATTATTTTTTATTTTTTTAATTGGAACATACGTTGGGGAGGGAAAGTGTGTGTTTTATTGAGAAGTTATCAATGTGTCAAAGATAAAATTAATCAAGTAATGTTTTCTAAAAAAACAAATGCATAATATGGAAGTGTGGGTGAGTTATAAAGAATGAATCAAAAAGTGTGGCATAGTCATGAAATGTTAACACTCAAAATTGATTAATGCTGACAAGGAACGCTAAGAGAGGGGGGGCTGGGAAGCAGAGGATAAAGATAGATCTCCTTGGGAAAAGATATTGATAGAAGGGATTGGATCACTTCTTGGGGTACATGGGATGATGATAATGGCCAGCAGAGAGAATGCAAATTTCTCAACTTTTATTTTGCGTCTATTTTCTCTGGCAAGAAGAATTATCTTTGAACTACAAAAGGAGAAGATAAAAGTATCTGATGGGGAATTAGAAAAACAACAAAAATAGAGGAAAATAAAAGAGCTGTCCTGCATGGATTCAAGTCACTAGATCCAAACAAACTGCATTGTAGTCCACTGAAAGAACTGGCTGCCATCTCTGAAAGATGATGAAAAATGTGAGAAGTATAACAAGATTGGCGATTGGAGACAAGCAAGTGTTGCCTGAGTTTTCAGAAAAGTAATAGGTTCTGCCAACTCTAGGACAGTGGGCTTGGCTTCTATTCCTGGGAAAGTTCTACAACATATCATTACCATCTAGACAAGAAAACAGTGATCATAAAGAGCAAGCATGGCTTTACTCTACTTGACAACTGGTCATGCTAAGTTAATTTTGTTTCCATTTCTGACAGAGATGTAAAACTGGGAGGGGACAGTAGATCAAAGAGATGTCATAGATATAGTTTACTGAGATTTTAGAAAACATTTGATAGTTTTTGATGATGTTCTTTTTGGGGGAAAATTGAGGGATATGGGATAGTCTATGGTACAGTAAACTGGCTCTGGAATTCATTGAATGGATGAACTCAAAGAGTAGTCATTATTTCATCAAAATTAATTTGGAAAGTATTCTCATGTAGAGTAATGTAATAAGGGAAATGGCATTTTTAAGTACAGATAGAGAAAAGTTGTGCAAAGCAGGATGGATGAGCAGAACATTCTGGGAGCCTTGGAACTCTGCAGGTGAGACTCAAGGGTCTGAGTCTGTTGGTTGCTGCCACTGGAGAGGAAGCAGGTATTTTTGTACTCCTCAAGGACCATCCCATCTACCCTGTGTTTGCAGTTTGGAAGGTGAACTTCCATTACTAGACCAGCTCTTGGTTGGAGACCCCTTTGAATTTACTGGCTGATTTTCATCTGGGACCTTGGGACATCTGAGATCACCGCTGGAGGGACAAGGACCCAAGGAGTGAGACCCCATCCTGCTTGGATCTAGTTAGTGTTAGGGTTTTAGTGTAGTAATCCATTTCCCTTGTCTTTGGTCCATAGTTAACCCCAGTTAAGGAATCCCTGTTTACCCATCTCCCTAACTTCTTTACTTTAATAAATTATTGTTTTCCTGCTTCTTGTATGTTCTCCTTAATCCTAGAAGTACCTTAGTTAAGTTACATAAGGATTTATTGTAATTCTCCAGCTGACTGGAGTCTGGCTCACTACTTAACTGATTTAGCTGCTATTCTTCCATATAGGTGTTACTCATTTCCCAAGTCCTGTGTTTGTGGGTGTAAAGGTGATTCCCCATTGGTATTTGTTCTTAGTCAGTTATCCCTTGCCCAAGCAGTCCTCCTTTTCCCCTTTCTCTAAACCCCAGTGAACTCAGAGTTTAATATTACCCATAAAAGTAACCCAAGAATCTCTATTTGGTTCTATTTTGTTTACCGTTTCAGTAAATGACTGGAATGAAGTCATACATGATATATGCTTATTGAATTTTCATGTAACTCAAAACTAAGAGGAGTAGTTAATATGTTGGATTACACAGTCAGGATCCAAAAAGATCTCAACAAGCTGGTACTATGAGTCACATCCAATAAGGCTAAAATTTAATAAGGAACAAGTCTTACACTTGGACTTAAGAGAATCAACTTCACAAATAAAAGATATAGAAGTTAGGATGAAGTAAAAGTAAATATGAAAAGATCAGTTTGTTTTAGTAGACTCAGTATGTCAACAGTGTGATATGGCAATTAAAAAAGGTAATGTGATCTTGGGTTGCATTAAAATAGAAGACAGAATCCACAACTAGGAAGGCAAAGGTCCCATAAAAATATTATCTATCTTATCTGTCTGTATCATGTTCGTCTTATCTCAGGCAATATGTCCATTTTTGGACATGACCTGTTATTTATTTTTTTAATTGGTTGCCTGAGATATTTTCTTTTTGAATAATACTTTATTTTTCCCAACTGCATGTAAAAACATTTTTAATAATTCATCTTCATTAAAATTTTGAGCTCCTAGTCCTGTCTCCTCTACCTCTCTCTCCCTTACTCACTTCTATTCTTCTTTGGTCCTTGAGAAGGTAAGCAATCAGATATAGATTTTCATGTGTCAATATTAGTAATTTTGTAGAAGAGAGTTCAAAGAAAGAGGAAAGAAAGGGAAATATAGTATGTTTCAGGCTACATTAAGACTTCCATCAATTCTTTCTCAAAAGCAGATGGCATTTTCACCATGAGTCTTTGAATATAATTAGGTCTTTCACAATTGTCCATCAAAAAATATTGCTACCACAGTGAATACTACTTTTCTGGATCTTCTTACTTCACTTTGCATCAGCTCATATAAGTCTTTTCAGATTTTTCTGGAAATCATCCTGCTCATCATTTTTATAGCATAATAGTGTTCCATCTCAATCATATGCCACAACTTGTCCAGGCATTCCCCAATTGATATACACCCCCTCAATTCCCAAATCTCTGCCAAAACAAAAAAACCTACAATAAATATTTTTGTACATATATGTCCTTTTCAAGTGTTTTTTTTTATCTCTTTGGGATACAGATCTACTAGTGGCATTGCCAAATCAAAGGATATGCATAGATTTAGACCTCTTTAGGCATAGTTCCAAATTGATCTCTAGAATGGTTGATTCATCATAACTCCACCAGACAGTACACTAGTGACCCCCTCCCATATCCCTTCCAATACTTATCATTTCTCTTTTCTGTCATATTGGCCAATATGATAAGATACCACTTGTTAGAAATATGTTGAGGGGCAGCTGGGTGGCTTAGTGGATTGACAGCCAGACCCAGAGATGGGAGGTCCTGGGTTCAAATCTGGCCTCAGACACTTCCTAGCTGTGTGACCCTGGGCAAGTCACTTAACCCCCATTGCCTGGCCCTTACCACCCTTCTGCCTTAGAACCAATACACAGTATTGATTCTAAAAGAGAAGGTAAGAGTATTTTTTTTTAAAGAAAGAAAGAAATATGTTCAATAGAGTCTAAAAAAATTGGATAAAGATAGTAGTCAAAACACAATTATATAGATAGCAAGATAGCAAGCTCTCCTGAGCATTAAGGAATTACTTTATTAAGAATTTTTTCAGATTTTATTTTTAAATTTACTTTATTATTCATTATGTTATTTAAATTTATTGATATAAAACATGGACAGCTAGGTGACTCAGTGAATAGAGCATCAAGCCTGGAGTCAGGAAGACCTGAGTTCAAATCCAGCTTCAGATATTAGCTTGTGTGACCCTATGCAAGTCATTTAATGTTGTTTTCCTCAATTTTCTCATCTTATCCATCAAGAGCTGGACAAGGAAATGGCAAACCAGTCCAATATCAGACATGATTGAAAAATGACTAAACATCAACATAACATGAAATATATGTTGATTACATAACATAGAATTCATCATCTATTCTATTATTTATTTATTTTTATTCCCTAACTGTCCAAAGACATACTAATCTCTATCCTTTCACTTGTGAAAGCATCTTCACTATGGTGAAGGCAACATTGGACCATTTAAAAAATTGGTCAGAAGAATGAAGGATGTTCAGCTTGGAGAAGAGAAGATTTGGGTGGAATTGGGGAGATGGAAAACGTCAAGTATTTGGAAGATTGCCATGTGAAAGATGTCTTAGACTTGTTCTGTTTGGCTATAGAGGACAGAAAAAGGAAGCATTGGTAGAAGTTATAAATTGGCAGATTTGGAATCAATGGGGGGAAAAAAAAAACAACTTAAAGAGCCAAAAGTAGAATGTATTGCTTTGGCTGGTAGTGGGTTTCTCTTTGCTACAAGCCTACAAGCACTCTGACTCTGAAGTTTCTTTCCTTACTGATCTTGGGCAAATCACTCAGCATCTTTGGGTCTTTGTTTCCATACTGGAAAACTTAGATTTTTGAACTAAAGTTCCTTCCAGCTATAAAATCTTTTGTTCCCTATAACATAATGAAATCTTTCAGACTACCATCACTAGAGGAACAACTTTGTTGCTCATTCTGGAAGCAAATAGACTGAAATTGGAATGAATCTCTGTACTTCTCTTCTCATGAAAAAAAAAGTATATAATATACAAATAATTGTTCTCATGCATAAATGTGTATCTTAGAGAAACATAGCACATAAAATAATAGGTTGCCTCTCTCTTCTTAACAGTATCTCTTCCATACATTGAACTATTCCAAGGTACTTTGGGATCTCAAGCTCTAAAAATATAGTATTACCTGGGAGGATTGTCTTATTCACACCTTAATGTGAATTAATTAAAATAAATAATCAAGTTTATGTTAAGTTACCTGGCAGAGGGGTAGGAAGGTTGGCTTTAGAGACAGGAAAATCTGTGTTTCTTTGCCTCTGGCATATACTAGTTGATTTTTCAGTCTCAAGAAGTTTTTAAAGACTGAAAGTTGAAGGAGAGTTGCTAGTCTACATTGGTATGGTATAAAGAATCTCCATACTGGAAGGTCCCTACTGGTATATTCTGAGTTCCCTATTGGTAGAGAGAATTTCCATACTGGAAAGTCCCAATACCAATGAAATAACAGATACAGGTTAAAAATGTATATATCTATACATAGACGATTATTCAGAGAATGGATGTGACTTTTCTTTGGAAACAGGGTAAAGCAATGAAGAATTTTGGAGAAAAGGTCTATGTTGAATACAGATTTTAGAAAGCCAGGTGGCTATATAAGAATGCTAGTTGTTTGGGGGGGGGGGTTATGCTGCGGGGAAGGGGGAGAGGAAATGGTAATTGAAAGAAGGTTCAGTTCAAAAAGGAAATGGAAATTTACTAACAACAAACCTGGATTGCCTTATGATTTTGAATAAAGTTCTTGTAACAGCTGGTATACTGATATTTAAATTAAGATATCAGGAGTGGTTTGGAGAGCTACAAATCTGGTTCTCCTTCAGTTCATTCCAGTAACCCCAGGCTGGTCTTTCTAGTTCAGCCAGATCTCTCTCTTCTCGAGTCCAAACTCCTCACTCTTCTGGTGGGAGGAGAGAAAGAGGGGAAAAAAGGATATTAGGGAAAAAATAGGCACACATACACTTCTTTCCTCCTCCTTTATTGTAAGCAGTAATTATGCTTTCTATGTTAGATCTATAGTAATTTTACCTATTAACAATAAGATGTAACTATATAGAAACCTATGTTTAGATTGGTTACTTAATGATATTCATTTCCTTTAAGAATGTAAGTGTGTCCTTTTTGATATAGCAAAGAATTGGAACCAAAATAGATACCCATCAGTAGCCAAAAAAATGTGGTGCATGAATCTAACGGGATATTATTGTGCTGTAAGGAATGACAAATAGAATGAATACAGAGAAGCGTGGAAAGACTTAGATGTATTAATGCCAAATGAAGTAAACCAAGTAAGAGAAAAATATATATAATGACTACACTGATGTAAATGGAGAGAACAACAGTCATAAAAACTGTGTTGCAAAATTTAAAAGGACAAGAATGACATTCTAAGAAAAAATATGAGAACGCTTCCTCCAATCCTGAGAAGACCTCAGGCTCCAAGGTGTGAAACATGGCATATAATATCATATTTCTTCATCAAGTCGATCAATTGTTTGTTTGCTCATGCTTTTTTTTCCTTTTATTTCTTGTTATTTTATTTTATTCTTTTTTTAAACATGGATGTACCTCTGGGAAGGGAGAGGTGGGGATGGTGGAAATCTAGGTGATGTAAAAACAAATTATATCAATGAAAAATGGCACAAAAATGGACAGTAATCTCTATGTCTACTAATCAGAAAATGAATAAGCAAATTGTGGCATATTAATGGAATGGAATATTATGGTACTGTTAAAACAAGGATGCAGCATATAAGAAAAAGAGGAAAGGCTATGATGCGGATCTAGATGATCAGAAAAAAAATTCTAGGTAGGTGATGCAGTGGATAGAGTGTTGAGCCTGGAGTCAAAAAGACCTGAGTTCAAATTTAGCTTCAGATACTGATTAGCTGTGGGATTCTGGTCAAATCTTCTGCCTACTTTAATTTTCCTCAATCATAAAACAGGTATAATAATAGCACTTACCTCTTGGGATTGTTGTGAGGATCAAATGAGGTATTTGTAAAATGTTAATCACAGTGCCTGGCACATAGTAAGCACTACAGTGCCTAAATGCTAGTTATTATCATTATTATTTGCAAACCAAGGAAAGGAAGGAACAAAAACGGAAAGGAGACAGGAAATTAAGAAAGAAAAAAGGAAATTAAGTAAAAAAGAAAAGAAATCATAGAGAGATTTTTAAAAGTAATAATAGAGTCCAAAGTAAAGTAGGGTACAAGGTGGACCCTTGTACAATACAAACAGAAACATCTTATTGGCTTGTATGTTCATTCATTGTACTTTGTTAAAGGATCAGGAGACGGGGCAAGATTTTGTTCTTCATTTTGTGTATTTATTTGATTGTTTTTGATGCCAAATTACATCTGTAATATTCCCTCTCTTTCATACAAAGAATATTGTCTAAGTAAGTTTTAGAATTTGCCAGGAAATCCCAATAGGGCACCTGAAAGGCATTTTCTATAGCATTCTATCAATGACATTGTAGATTGCTATGGAAGAACTGAAAGAAAACACGCATGATTAATCTAAATGAGTAAAGTATGAAAGAAGAAACTAACATAATACTGATATGATTAACTTAGTGTTAGTTGAATACTTTCCCTCAGACTGATAGGAACATGTTGTGTCAATGATCTGAGCTTAGATCTGTCTTCATGCAATCCAGCATAAATCACTTAATCTCTCAGTTTCCATAGTTATAAAACAGGAATTATACCTATTTCGGGGGCCATTGTGAAGATCAGTAACATTGCTACTTAAATGGCAGCTATTACTTGTCAGATACCCCATAGGGTAAATTAGTTTATCAGATTATTCTCCCCTGCAAAAGCTAAGTGGAGAGAATGATGTTGACATTGGGGTATTGGGAAGGGAGGAAGGAGAAGTCTGGTATAGGAGGTTATTACCTGGGGAACCAGACTGAGATGGGGCATAAAAGCAAAAAACTCATGGGGATGTGGCTTTTGAAGAGATAGAAGGGCAAAGAATGGGGAAGGTTGTGTGGGGGGAAAGGGCCACAGAAAAAGAAGATCAGAGAATTCTTAAAACAAACTTCATGTATTTAAAAATCTGCCAGTAACTAAGAAATGAAGAAGTGGTAGTTTTATCAGCTAGTATATAGAAGCCATCTTGAAAGGGAATCATTGGCTCAAACCTCAGGAAATCTGTAGTCTTTTCCTTACAAAACTATTCATTTAAATCCTAACTGAGCATTTTTGAATGTCTGGCAAGACTAAATTCCTGAGAATTAATTGCTTCCCAAGTCTGGCAACCATTTATTGCCACATAAGCTTTGAGGTTCTACAGGTACCTAACCTGGAGCAAATCCACCTTGACCACAGTTTCCAATAGGGTCCTAAAAAGCCTTGTGGGCTCTCATTCTTAAATTCTAGGAGGTCTATGCATTAGTTTTGGCAAAGATTCCAGTTAATAAGATCCTCAGTAATTCCCTGAGACTTTGGTGAGAATGTTTGTTAATGTTTCAAATGGAATAGGTTTTGAAAGATTTGATTTCTCACAGAATTTCCACCATCTGTTCTTCCTGACTAGCTCCTTGACTTTACCAAATCTGACTCTTAAACAGATTCTTCAGTTGTATTTGGGGAACATATGGAACAGGGATTACACTTAATCTGTGCAACTCCAGAGGGCAAAACTAGGATCAATGAGAGGAAGTTATAGGGAGACAGACTCCAATTCCCTATAAGGAAAATTTTTCTAACAGGTGGGACTATCTACAATGGAACATGCTGCCTAAAAAAAATAGCGAGTTTCATATTCCTGGAAGTATAGAGAGGGTAGATAGCAATGCTATTAAAAGAACTCCTACATAGTCCCAGAGATTGGATAAGGAAGGCTGGGAAGGTCGCACTGACTAGCAGTGCTAATGGCATGTTTCCTTAGAAAAAGTGAAGGTAGAGGATGTTTGACTGAGGAGAAGAGCTAGTTACTCCCATTTGATTGGCTTCTATCCTTATATGGGTAGAACCATTTGTTTTCAACAGCTACCTCAAATTTGACTTTCCATTTCTCTAAAACACTCAATTTTGCCCTCAAGGGAGATGGGCTTCCTTCTAAACCTGTCCTTAGAATGAATCATGGGAAAATGGAAAACGCCTGAGTTGCCACTTTGCATACCAGATGCAGCTTCTACCATGCTATTTGGCACATTTCTAAATACTGGGGAAGAGGAAGAGAACAAACATATATGTATGACCTACTATGTGCTAGGCAATGTGCTGAGTGCTTTTTTACAGTTATCTCATTTAATCTGCACAACTACTCTTCAAGGATGAGTACCGTTATAATCTTCATTTTACAGATTAAAAAACGGAGGCAAACAGAGACTAGGTGACTTGCCCAGTATCACACAGCTGGTACATGTCTACAGCTGGATTTGAATGCAGGTTTTCTTGACTTCAGCTCCATTACTCTATTGGCTGTACCACTTAGCTGCCATTTGGAAAGCCAGTGTGCTCAGGGTAACTTGCCCATCTGGAACTGTAAACGTCATTCTCCTCTTTCAGTCTCAGGAACTGTCCATAAAAATTTCTTGATGACCATTGCTTTGGTGTTGAACAGATGCTTCCATTACTAAGCTTATCCACCCACACTGCACTTGATCAATACTTCACTGGGCAGAACATCTCAGTCCTACTAGTCAATCCACAGGGCAACTTCTCCAAGTCTTGGCTTCAAAGCTGTTCTACTCGTATGGACAGACTGCCCAACTGCAACTGTAGTATTCATCACTTCCATCTTCAGGCTTAGCTGATACAGTTCTGAAATCTGTCTTGTCACCTCGCCCTTTCTGCTCTTATCTTTCTGAGTTCAGACTCTGAGTCCTCTCAGAGAATGACTGCACTGCCCTACACTTAGCTCATGGTTAATAACCAAATTCTCATCATCTGACTGTCATGAGATAAATTGCGGTTGTCTCATAATTATGGAACACTTCTGATGTCCATGCTGCACCATTATATTAGGACTTATCACACTGAAAATGGGCAATAACTATCTCATAATACTAAGTAGTAATAATAATAATAATAGTAACTAACAATGCTGCCTGTGCACCAGGCACAATGCTGAGTGGTTTACAATTATTACCTTGTTTGATCAAAATAACTGTTTCCCTTTGAACTCTGAGCAGACTCTATGCCCCAAACAAATGAACTGTCACTGCCTTAAAGGGTCATTCACTTACACTTCTGTGAGTTTCTGGACTTGACAATCTTTTTCTTCTTATAGAATAAATCCTTCGACCTTACCAGGATTTAGTCATTTGACTTGAAAATTTCTTTTGTATACTTTTGTATACTTTTGCTACTATTCAAGAAAAGTCGAAGTGTTTGTTTAAGACTTTATTTAATGAATGAAGAGACAAAAATGACAACAACCTGATCACAATTGGTTCAAGTAACTATTCTTCTGAAATGGCTATATCATTTAATTCACACTGAATTAATTCCTTTGAGATGGAACCAATAATCACATTTTACTTACTGATAACTTCAAAGAGTGACAATTCAAATATACATAACCATCTCAGGGGATTCATTATTAGCACTAACCAGGATCTAGCACTAACCAGAATTAAATAATTCCATTATTTAAGCCCTTTCAGCTGCTGTTCTTATAAAGCCTTCAGAGGGGCAACCAGCAGGAATAACTCGTTGTTATAGTCCTCTAAGACTACAAACGACAATTGGCAATAATGTTCCGGTCCATCTCCTCTACCTCTTGAGTTTTGCTCCCTGTTCCAGGTTTTATCAGTGACATGGAATGTCAGTGCTTCTTAGGGCCTCTGAAACCATCCGCTGCTGAAATCTATGAACCCCTCCTCAAATGAATGTTTTTAAATGCATAAAATATAATACATAGGATTACAGAGAAGCCAATTATCTTGAAATAAAGATGTAATGTTTTCTTGCTTAAGGTCATCCCCTAGATATGATTCCTTCCCCTTGCTGGGACCCTACTCAAGGTAATAATGTCAGCAAAAAAAAATTGTACAGGTCATCATAAGGAGGACATGGGCCCCCCAGAGGGAGATGTTTTGTGACTCCTTATGGGCTCAGATGTTAGTTCTTTCCCTTGCTGGGGTCCCTACTAGAACAGTACTGTATAGATCCTTGGGGGTTGGAAGGGAATTGTCCTTCTTTAAGCATTGAGCATTTGCTAAACTCAAATAGGGCTCAGATGTGAGTTCTTTCTGATCTTTGGCTGTAGAACTAAAATATTTCTATATTTAGATACTTTGAGTCTTTGTAATGGAGAGCTGGTGACTAGCCTTAGAGGGAGGGCTAGAATTCTAAATGCCCAGGTTCTGCCAGAGAGGAAGGAACTGGGTCAGATTAGTGAAATTAGTGAAGAGATGGCCATCCTTGAGTTTATGTTGGGTACTGCAGTTCTCAAGTTCTACTTGGAAGGAGGCAATGAGCAAGGTACGTGAGAGGTCCCCAAAATATGCATGGGTCCTTCAAATCAAGGGGGAGCCACTAATGCAAAGGTTATGTATTGAAAAGCTTAGGTTTATAAATGTAGGTATTATTTCTATGGCAAATATTTAGTCTCTTTGGGTACAACATTAATTTATTTAGAGGGCTAAAGACTGACTCTACGATATACAATGTAAATGAGGTCCTGATTACATTTGTATGCATCTTATTTTCCTATTAGAGTATAAGGTTTTAGAAGTCAGGGACCATGTCATATATTTTATGCATCTGTGTAAATCCCATAGTACAAGGAACAGTATTCATTTGTGGATGTAGTTGTTAAACACATAGTGGATGTCTAATAAATATTTACTGAATAAATGAATTCATTACTATTTCTCCTATTTTTAAGCTGGGGTCCCATATCATCCTCATCCCAATCCCACAAGCACACAGTAAACTTCAGTAGCTCCTTATTTTCTCTAGGAACAAATATCAATTCCTTCGTTTTGCATTTAAAGCTCAGTACAGCCTGACCTCAACCCACCTTTCCAGTCTTCTTATACATCACTTCTCTCTTAATACTGTTTTCCAGCCATATTAATGTTCTTGTTCTTCAAACAGAAAGTCCCATCTTCTATCTCCAAGCCTTTGTACTGGCTGTTCCCCACACCAGGAGTGTTCTCCTTTCTAACCTCTGCCCCTGGATTCTCTCAAGAAGCCTTTCCTGGTCCCAGCCCCTGTTAGTGCTGTTCTTCCCCAAACTACCTTTTTATTTATATCCTGTTTATGATTTCATATTTCTTCCCATCTGAATGTAAACTCTTTCAGTACAAATATGGTTCTGTTTTATCTTTCTGTCTTCAGGGATAGTCCCTGGCACATAGTAAGGGTAGAGATAGGAAATGGACCTATAACTTTATTGTTATAGGGAATTCCCAGGGAAAGAGACTCCCTCTACCAAAGCTAGCCAATCCTTGCTTTTCAATTTATATCCCAAGACAATTGGGTGAGGTAAAGTCACAAAGCCAATAGTGTCAGAGGCCAGAATTAATCCCAGGATTCCCTAGCTTCAAGGTTGATTCTCTGACCATTCCATTCTGCTGCAAATAGTGGGCACACTAATAACAAATGTTTAGGGATTGCTACATTGATTCAGAGGGTTTTTATGTGTAAAGGTCATTTTACAGATGAAACTCTTCTCGCATTGCCATAATTCTCACCCTCTCTAAGCTGAGGATAATAATATAAATCAGCCCAGGCAATCTGTGAGGCCTGGGAAGTCCTCTACAAATAGAAGCTGTTGGAGGAATGCTAAGCAACTAAAGAAAAAAAAAAAGAAAATTGCACCTCGTAGAGATTTTTTTAAAAATCCATCTCTAATACAGACATATCCTCTTTAGTATTCATTTCTGGGCTCTCTGCTGGTATCTAAGCAGAAGGCTGTTTGAATCCCAGCTGCCCTCTGTCTAGCCACCAAATAATCCTAAATAAATTTGAGAAATGCACAAAGGCAATCATTCAGGCTAATAGACAAGGTCATCAAGAGAGTAGAACCATTTCCAGGCAATGAGAATGGGCATAGCCTTATCATTAGTGTGTGTTTGATAAATTTAAAAGAATCGATTAATTTTATGTAAATGAAAAACAATGGCTCATCCTTAGGAAGGAAGGAATGAAGACGTGAGCAGAGAAGGTAAGGAAAGAGAAGTGCCTCTCCAAATGTCTCCTAGTAGGCTTCTAGAGTCATAGCAAGACATCTCGCCTCAATTTATTGATGGAGGGTGGACAGGCAGGGACTCTGGATTAGATGATTACTTTGTTCTGTCATTTCCAATTACCACCCTGTGGGTGCAATGGTTCTCTCTCTTCTTTGAACTCCTGGTATAGACATTTAGGGAATAAAGAGGAGGTAGGAGGTCATGGGAAAAGATTGGCATTCAAATTAGTCCTTCAATTATAAGACATTTGTTCAATTCTAGGTACTAGGGAGACAGAGATTGATATGGAGATGATAGAGTTTCTTAGGAACTTGGGGAAAGATATATCTGAACCCATATAATTATGAGATGAGGAAAATGGGATAAATGCAAAGAAAAGTTCCAGGAAAAGTACCCTAAGCAATTTGAGGAAGAAAAATTGAGTCCACTAAGAGGTCAAGTAATTTGAAGGAAGGGTATTGCTACAAAGCAGTGATTTGCTCTGGATGAGCCAGAGACATCCAATGATTAAGTAAAGCTGGGGTATGCTGGAGCAAACTCAAACTTACTCCGGAGAGTTGATTGTTAAATTTTCATTATGAGTATTGACACCTCAGAAATTGGCAAGTTAAAAATCATCACCTGAATTTATTGTTTTGTTGATTATCTAGACTTAAAAAAGTAATGAAAAAATTGTTAAAAATGCAGATCAAACTTGTCCTATTACATTTTTCCCCCCAGCGAGCCAGTTAACCTTTATCATAGCACTGGAAAAGTTCCTCTACTAATTTGTGAAATAGCTCTTCCTTGGATCTGCCTTAATCCTCAACTCCTTCTCCAAATGTTATATTAAAACAGATATTAGGGAGTTGAGAGAGGGGTATGGGATGAGGGGGAATAGGCTCAGTAGCCAGTGATACCAGTGATTTTAGCTACCATAGTAGCAAAAACAAAACTCCAAATTAAGAAAAAGAAGACAAAATGGAAGAGATAGTAGGATTTGGATGGTTAAGCTAGAAGGGATGTTAGAGATGATCTAATCTAATTCTTTTATTTTTACAGAGGAAGAAACGGATGTGAAGACTTTTAGTGAACTACCTAACACCTTCTAGGTAGTAAATAGCAGAACTGAGATCCAAACCTATCCTTTGACTCCAAATCCAGTGCTCTTTCTACCAGATCCTACTGTCTTTGAAAGCAACATAGAAATAATCTTGGTTTTGTGTTTTATTTCATTTTTTATTATCACTATACACACATACATATTCATGTTTACACAAGATATAAATAAGAAAATGAAGATTTAAATCATGATAAATAATAGCTTCAGGGAAAATGTGATATTCCCCAAGAAGTTACAAAGAACAGAGATTAACATCCAAGGCCTGAATTCGTTTAAGAAATATTGTTTAATTTTTTTTAATGCATTTCCTGGACATCTGGTTTTTACTGGATATCAGGTCAGAAATTATATTAAGAGATTAGTCACTAGGCAAGGGAGACAAAGCTATTACATGTGTCTGTCTCTGATGTCATCTGCCATATTGCCAGCATCAACAGGGGTAACATTATATTGACAAAAGGAAAGAATGATCACATAGGGAATGATGACAACCACCTCTGTAAGTCTAAAGGCTAGAACGTTTTATAGTGTCGCTGACTCTACTGTCTAAAGAATAATACTCATCTCTATGTGTATATGAAATCTAGAATGGATATAATCTATGCAGACAAGGCCCAGGAAAGATCAACTGGACTCAAATTATTTAAATATAATGGGCTGCCTTGTGAAGTGGTGAGCATATATAAATTTAAGTAGTTAAATAGAGGTTAGATGGCAAATCATCCAGAATGTTGTAGACCGGTGGTTTGGAGATAGATAGATCAATGGATGGAGGGATGGATGGATGGATGGATATAGATAATAGGTATATATGTGCTATTTTCCACTTAAGTCTGTTTTCCCACAGAAGAAAGGTTTAAAATGGAAGAATTTTGGATGACAATTATGGTGTAATTCAACTAACTAAAGCCCAATACTCAGTGTCCTAGAACTTCTAAATTCATCATCCCTGATTATTTCCTATACTTCCAATGATTGCACCTTTGCTCATAATGTTTCCTATATCTGTATAATCTATGGCCCAGATCTCCTCCAGAAAGACTCTGGATTCACATAGATTCACTGGTTTCAATGCTTGGGCTCAACCAAAGAAAGTCAACTTCTCTTGGGCTCATTTCCACCACTCAGAGTTAACTTTAGAAAAATCTACAGATATGACTTATGTTTATATCATGTCTAAGCTTTCTTAAATTTGGAAGGGTAGCAAATGCATATTGATAGAAGACAGTATTTATTTCACCTTTCAGAAAATGCAGAAGAATTCTTGAAGGTCCATAGACATATACAGAAAACACCTAAGAACATTGCAACAATAACTTCTTGGCTTATTTTAGTGATAATTTCAACAAGAGGAAGTTCTATTTTGAATCTGCTTATTATTAACAGGAAGGACACAAAGAGAAACAAGAAGGAAAAATGCTATTTACCTTAAGAGAATAATACAGATGCATGAAAACTTATCAACCAAGTTTGACTTTATTTTTTTAATTAGAAAAAATCTAACTTCTCTCCCTTCCATTCCTCCTTCCAAATTGAGAAAGAATGAAAAACTAAACTACTGTTGTAAACATATATAGGCAAGTAAAATAAAATTCCATATTGGCCAGGGAAAATAACATATGCCTCATTTTGATTATTGATGGGCTTCCTATCAGTTCCCAATTCTTTGCCAATACAAAAGACTCATAAACATTTCAGAAAAAAATTAACTGAATACTTAATACAATCAATCCTACGAATATCCTTTCATTCTTTGCCCCAGATCATCTTCTATAATTGAGATAGTTAAGAATGATAATGTGAGTCCCACTCTTTCTTGTAAATAGAACTGGTTCCAGCCAAATATGTCTAGAGGAGGCATGGCCAGTTCCTTAGTTTCTTCCATTAGGATGGATGATAGAAGTCAAGCTTAACCAGACTTAATTCAATTTTTCCATTGAGATCACCAAGTATATTAGAATCTGTTGATCAGGTATGTGATTTCCCACCACCAGCATGAGAGGGGAGGGGACGGAAAATATCAACCCACTTCCACTTTAGGTATCCCCCAATTAGAGACATTTTGGATTATCTAGGGGAGGGTTGAATGATAGCTTTCAGAAATGTACTAAAATGACTCAAAACTCTGAATGATTTGTCTTTAATCATTGAGAAAGATCATTGGGAACCATTAATTTATTAATTATTACTAGCCTAATCAATAAATTCATTTTTCTTACCAAGATCCTGGGCTCTTAGAATTTTTACTCATCACATATTTTTGTATATTCTTAGAGTCTGTTTTTGTTAACACAAGTCCATTCCTTAATAAACCCTTCCTTAAATTCTTCTTCTTCCCTTCTACCTTTCCCCCTCCTATTTCACTGTTGAGTAATATGTACTTCTGTTTCCATCTGCATGTGTGTATATTATACTCTTTTTTTCCTTTGACTAGTTCAGATAAGAGTGAGGTTCAAGTATTAGTCACTCCCCTACTCCTTCTTCCTTATTTGAATAGACTTCTACATGTATACCCCTATTTATGTAAGCCAGAAGGTGAGTTAAAAAAAAACCAAACTCTTGCTTTACCTCTTCAAGGAATTTTAATTGAATTTGTGCTCCAAGATGTGTATTTCTTTGAGGCTTAGCTTGTAGGTATTTTGGAGTCATTCTCTTCTTCTGGGGTTGTGTCTTTCTCCATAATAGCTTTTTGTAATGGTGAGATTTTTTTTTTTGCTTGTTTATTCTTCTAGTCTACTTTCTGACTTTGGAATTTATTTTAGGACTAGGTTCTATGCACATCTCTGGAAAATGTCTCGGTTCAGTCTGCTACTGTTTTCTTAAAGTAATTATTATGTTATTCCAAGATCTCAAGATCAGCTCGGACTGGAGATCTGCAAGCTTTCAGTGTTCCCAAAGTAATCTGAATAGGAACAAATCTGATTGCTGCCCCCTGGTCTGAGTCCTGCAGATTCCTGACCTGGATTTGGATCTGATTACTCCTGTGGGCTTGTCTTCTTTGGACAGCTGCTAGACTCAATCACTATTGGTTAGCCTTGAAGTCTACAGATGCAGAGAGCCACAGGGCATTTGGCTCCCCTTTGGTTTGTGTTGCTTTCCTGGTTTTTCTACTATAAGCTTCAGATTAGGCTATAAATTGGAACCGAGATCCCTGTTTCGCTCCTGGGATCCAAAACACAAAGCTGCTTCTTCCTTCTGAATTCTTGCCTGGATCATTCCTTTACCCTGGAAGATACTCCTGGGTACAAGGGCCTTCCTCAGTCCATCTCATCTGTGACCTGGAACTGGAGAGTGAAGTACCATTGGCACCCATTCCCACAACCAGCTCTAGTTAGAAGATCTCCTGGGTCCCTTTCCTACACTAGTGCTTCTTACCCAAGGGCATTACTTTGATATTCTTTCAGTTCCTGGGAGCTAGGATGCTCTTTAGCACTGAATCCTGACATGACCCAGTCCCTACTGTCCTCACACTTCTATCTGTCTCTTTATACTAATCTGGGCTAGAAACATGACTTACTGTCACTTTTGTTAGATTTTCCCGTGAGCATTCAGTCTCTTATATTTTCCAGGCCTATTTAGAGAAGTTTTGTTGTCTTTTTTCCTGCTATACCATCATCTTGGCTCCTTCCCCTTTGGGGTTTTTTCCAAACTCATTTAAAATTAAATTCACAGAAAATAAAAGCAAGGCCAGGTAACAAAATATTAAGAATAGAGTTGCATGGCATAGCCCTGTAAAAATAGTGTGAGGATGTAAGTTCATGTTTTGAATTATGCTTTCTTACAACACATTCCTAGGAAAAGCATTAAATTTATTATTTTAAAATGGAATGTCTTTAAACTTATTTGACTTAATAATACACTCAATTTGAGATTCATGCTTTTCAATATCAGTCTTTAAATTTTCCGAAGTTCTTGTGGGATATTTGATTAAGTTTTGTGCTTTCCAAATGTTAGTTGATCTTGACTGCAATGCAGTTGAAAGTAATGAAAATTCTTCAAGAATGTCAATCATTGAAATAAAGTCTTACAAGAAATTCATGTTAGCTAATCTCTTTACCAAAGCAGAATAATAACAAGAAAATGCATATATAATATAAGATACACATGCCATAAAGCAACAGCAACTTGTAAACTGCTGCCTTGTACTTGACCAATATAATAATCCTGATTCAAGTTCTTTAGCTATAGTTTCTAGGTGACTGACTGATTTTTGGTGAGGTGTATGTATGGGCTGTTCGGAGAGAGGATTAGCACCTCTGGTGAGATGGCTTTAAGGAGCCCTCTTCAAGGCTGCTCATCTATCTTTGCTGCGCATTTTATATCCAACTCTCACCTGTGGCTTCAAGAAACGATAGCATGTGCAGTGGCCACACTGAAGCAAAACTATCTCTGCTGATGAACTAAACCAGGTTGAGGGTAACTGACAGAACTCGAACCTATTGGTGAGTCGGGTTATTTCTACTCCAAGCCTGTGAAGACTTTCCCTGGCAGAATGAGTGAATGAGAACAATTTATTCCAATGGCCATGAAGGCAGCTGAAGCAGGTGCTATGGAGCTCTTAGAACCTGGTCAGACATTGAAGGTGTCACGGTCATTTACTGCATCGTGAGCCATTTCTAGTCATCCTGACTTTTTGTCTTGCCATTGGACTTGGATGATTCTGGAAGAAAAAGTGAGACTGATGACTTTGTGCAACTCTGTCTCACTTAAGTCCAATTCACACACAAGTCAAGACATCACCCTGTGATCTCATTACTACTCTTTGAAAATGAAGGACAAACGACCCCAAAAACAATTTGACTGTTAATTGTTAGATAGGATAAAGAGAATACATTTTTGTCCAGAAATGTTTAAAATTCACTTGTTTTATTTCAGATATTGAATTGTCAAGAGATAATTGCAATTTCAACTTAAACAATTTCAAAAGATGATTTTAGGAAAAAATTTGCCAACAGCTTTATATCTATTTACTCTATTCTTTCTCCCTGGCAATGTATTAGTAACATCAGAACAAGAATGAAATTAAGTTTGCTTTCAAATATTCATTATTAAAGCAATAGTCATTTAAATCAGGTAATAATGTATGGAAAATACACTCAGCTAAGGTTGATACCAATTCTTTTTAAGCAACAGATAACATTACTGCTGCATAAATTGACCGAACTACTTACTGATTATATTTAGCAACCAGCTCATAAAATTCCTGAAAATTTAACAATTGGCTCTTGCAAACTGATAAAAGTCAGCTCCAGTACATGTCTGATAATAGGGATCTAAAATTGATTCTATGTTGCCTGACATTTTAATTAATGTCTTAGAAAAAGCAAGAGATGCCTCAACAATTTTGCAGATGCTGCAAAGTTGGGAAGAATGGCTAATACAGGGGATGATAGAGTTAGGATCTAAAAGGATCTCACAGTCGAGAGTATTGGGTTGAATCTAATATGAAATTTAATGGGGATAAATATAAAGTCTCCCACTTGGATACAAAAATTCAACTTCACAAGTACAAGACAGAGATGGTATGGATAGATTGCAGTTTTCTAGACAAAAATCTGGACTAAAAGCTCCATATGAATCAGCAGTGTGATTTGGCAGCCAAAAATTCTCATGCAATCTTGAGTTGCATTAAGGTGGGCAAAACTTCCAAGAGCAGAGAAGTGATAGTCCCTTATCATGTCTTACCTGGCAGTGTTCAGTTCTGGGTGCCAAATGCTAAGAACACTGATAAACTAGAGAGTGTAAAAATTAAATATTCAACTATCCAAACAGGACGGTTTAGAGCCTTGGGTCCAAGACTCATAAGAATTAGTTGAGGGATCTGGGCATGTGCTTGCTAAGAACTCTACTAGGTACTTGAGAAATGATTGATTTGCTATGACTTCATCATGAGCTCTGACTCTCCTGTGGATGGACGTGACTCCTACCATGATTGGATATTAGTCACCTGGAGTTGAGATGATTCTAATTAGCTTTCTCAAATCCTAGATGGCTTTCTATGTAATAGGTACTTAATGCATTTTTGTTGATTTGAATTATGGGACCCGAAGGGAAGTTTGAAATACATAGAAACCACTTGGCTTGAGTGGTCTTTGGAAAATGGTAGCTCAGCTCACATTTGCAGGCAGGATTGGGTGGCTTGTTATTTTTGTACCTTGTAATTTGGCTTTAGATGTACTTTTGGCCAGAGAAGTAGCAGCAGATTTTTTTCTGCCAACCAATGTGGCCAACTTGATGAAAACTATTTGGTTCCAAAATGTTTGCATCGTGCTTTGTTGCTACGGCAGCAAATGTTGGTAGCCAGAGACAAAAATAGGTAAAGTGAAGTTGCGTAAAGAAATATGGGTGTGGACCTAAAAAGAAATCAGGGTAAGTATGAGGAATATCAGGCAGAGGAGGGATGGAACAGCTGGACCAGAGAATTTCCCCTTTCTCTCTGTATCCATATCCTCACTCACTGAGAGGCAGCATAAATTTAAGGATAGTGCACTAGTCTTGGAGTCAGGAAAACCTGAATTCAAGTCTTACCTCAGCTACATATTAGTTGTATAGCCCTAGGCAAGTCATCACTTCCCTGAGCTTTATTTCTTCATTCTCTCTCTGCTCTCCCCTACGCCTTTTCAACTTCCTTTTCTGTATCATCTTTCCTCTTAGATAGTAAGCTTCTGGAGGAGGGGAGACGGTCTTTTTCTTATTCGTATCCCCAGTCCTTAGCACAGTGCCTGGCATAGAGCAGGTACTTAATAAATGTTTATTAATGGTTAATTGATCTGTACAAAATATACTTAACAAAAGTGAGAGTTTGGAATTTGATGGCCTCTAGTATCCTTTCTACCTATAAATCTATGACCTCCATGCTCTATCTCTCTCTTTTTCACTGAGTATAGAACTACTGCCTTCACCCTCCCT
Source organism: Gracilinanus agilis (assembly GCF_016433145.1). Classification (NCBI taxonomy): domain Eukaryota; kingdom Metazoa; phylum Chordata; class Mammalia; order Didelphimorphia; family Didelphidae; genus Gracilinanus; species Gracilinanus agilis. Next base: position 80,487,711 of record NC_058133.1, on the reverse strand, counting down.
CTGCAGCTCTAACACTGGATAACTCTAGACTAATCTGCAGTGTCATCACTTTGTCATCCCTAGGCAGCCCAGGATGGAGGAGGGGGCAAGCTTTTCTAGTAATGGCTACACATATGAGCTTAAAACTCTGAGCAACTTACTTCATCTCTCTGGACCTGCCTCAGTTTCCTTGTCTGTAAAATGAAGGATTTGACTAGATGTCTTCATGCACTCATGTTTTGAGAATACCTAGATTACTGGCTGAATTTGGATAGTCCACATCTTTCCCAAAATGACATTTCCCTGCCACTCTCAGAACTGGTCTTGGGATGCCCCACCCAGGCCATTTTTTACTATGTCACAATACTTTAAAATGTCCTGAATGGATTCTCAAGACCTTTGGTTTCATCTATAAACCCAGACAGTAATCTATATCAACTATGTGAATCAATACCAAATCATTACCAGCTTCCAAAATGCCTTTTTTTATCCCTAGAAGAAATAGTCCATTACTATTGATTTTTTTAATTTTTATTTTGAATATTTTCCCACAGTTACATATTTCATGTTCTTTCCCTCTCCCCCAAAACTCCCTAGCTCCCCTTAGCCGACACACAATTCCATTGGGCATTACTGTTGATTTTAAGGCAGATTCTTTACTCTGTCAATTGCCTGGTCTCTATGTTCCTCCCTGACATTTTCCTTTTGCTGCCTGATTTTGGTTGCTTATTTGTGTGGAAAAAGGACATAATTGGAGATGAAACCCAAATCAGTTACTTTTTGCTATGTACAAATGAGCTATGTGCCGGAAAAATTGGAGCTAATCAGTAATGTGAAAGGGAGTTTCTGGATCACCACAAGGAAGATATGAATGTGGTGCTTGAAAATTTTTATGATCCTCAGTTGCATTAACAAAAATATAGCATTCAGGATGAAGGATCTAGGAGTCCTAGAGGCAGGGATTCAATGGAAAGAAACCTGAGTCTGGATTCCTAGGACCTGAGTTCCATTTGTTTCTCTACCACTAATAATGTATGTGACCTTTGGCAAGTCATTTAAACTTTCTAGATCTTAGTTTTCTCATCTTTATAATGGGGGTGCTAGACTTCATGGCATCTGGCATCTGTCCTAGCTCTGCATCTATTATCCTATCATCCTGTAACCTGTTTTGGTCAGATCACACCTGGAGTATGGTGCCCCTTCAGGAGACCATACTTTAAAGGGGACATTAATAAGCTATTAGTAAATTTTATAAATAAACTAAAGAACAAAAATATTCCTAAAAATGGGCAACCAGGATGATATGAGACCTTGCATGTCACATTCAATTTAGTAAGGAGTCAATGAAAATTGCATAGGAAAAGTGGCATCAAAGATGCTATCAGAGAAATATATGATTATAAAAGAAAGTGGGCCAGTCATATAGAGACAGTGAAGGATAATTGACAGATGGCCTGGGTGCTTCAATGATACACATTTAATGTTAGGAGATCTAGAAGAATGGAAGCAGCATTTTGGATGGACCATAAATTTGTAGGAGGAAATGGACCCATCACACAGATTGAAAAGCTACGGAGAGTTTGCAATTTGTACCATTGTGGGGTTTACTCACACATCACTATGATCACAGAACCATCCAAGTACTGAAATCTGTGTGCAGTACCTGAGAACAACTCCTGGGGGAGATTCCCCCAAGAAATAACTACTCCAGGTTCAAGTTACTGTTTGGGTCCAAATCCCCTGAAACTACAGCTCATGAATCCCTACCAATGTGTTTGTCTTTAATAGCTAGAGGGCAAAAGTTATTTAAAATAAAAACATTGAAAGAAAAGGCCTAACAGAAAAAGTGGCAACAGATTATTCCTCCCCATCAACCTCTAGGTCACTATCCCCAAAATCTATGCAACAGAAGAAGGATGGATAAAGCAAAGGGCATGTATGTGGCAATATGGTATGGCTCATGGTATGGTCCTTGCATGGAACATGTGTGGCCATAGTACATACACCAAAAGGCCACTCATCCTTCCAATGAAGGGTTATCGATGTCATCTGGTGATTCATTGCACTGCTTCCTCTGGACACTGACTATTCTGCTGCATGTTCTTCTCTGCTGGACACCGCTTGGCTGGAATTAATGTTTGCTGGGTGCTTCTCTACCAGAAATGCTGCCCTGGGGGATGTCACTCAGATGGATATTACTCACTAGATGATACTCAGCCAAATATATAATTCCCGATGCTTCCAGCTTCTGACTCAGCTGAAGTTCTGAGCTCGACAAGATTGAATAGTACCATGCTACTTAACTTAAAAAGCCTATACACAGAAAATAGGGGCAAAGATCTAGACAAAAGTGGTCTAGAAAAAATGTCAGTTGGGGATGAGACTCTGAGGAATAGTTAAGGGAAGTAGAGTTGTTTAACCTGGTGAAAAGAAGACTTAAGGGGCCCCAGAAAATTTTATTCAAGTATTTAAAGTACTATCCGAGAAATTGGGCTTAAACTAGATTATTCCAGAGAATCACCATAAAATTTATCAAAGCTATCTCAACGACTTGCATACTCAACTACCTTGATAGGAATCTGCCCATGATATATTTGTATGCCTTGAGGTTGATATCAAGGCCCAGTTTATTGGTCCCCTAGTATTTGGTGGCATGAATCTGACAAGGGATGAACTGGAGTGGAAACTTTCTGAATCTGGAGCTATCAAAACTGATCTGGAGGAAAACCCTAAGAAAAAGATTGAAGATAAATTGATGTCATCAGTCAGGTGCTCTCTCCTAACAAAGAAAGAAAGTGAGTCAAAGGATAACTAATTTCCTTAATTTTTTATACCTTTGCTGAACTTTCTTGGAATGGAGAACATAACTAAGAATTTTTTCAACTTAAAAACAGAAATAAAATAATTTTTTTGGCTCAGTGTAAGGCAGAGCTCTAAAAATGGAATGGGATGCTTTCAGAAGCAGTAAACTCCCCACCAGTGAGTCTATTCAACCAGTGGCTAGATGTCCACCTATTAGAACTGTTGTAGTAGGGATTCATCTATTGAAAAGAAAGTTAGATTAGAGTGAGAAGGATTTCTTCCAATTCTAAGCTTTTAGGTTTCCCTCTAAAACAAACTCAATACCTTGCCTATCCACCACAAGTAACTTTAATTCACTTCAATTCTGTTAAATTCAATGAGCATTTCTTAAGTGTATACTATGTTCCAAGCACTGTTTTAAACAATGGAAATTAAAAGAAAAATTTAAACAGTTCTTACCCTCAGAGAACTTACCTTCTACTGGCACAGATCAATTGGATGAATTGATCTTTGTTAGTCTGAATGAAATGCATTTAGAGAAATAAAACGTTGATTATTAAATAACAAAAATCTAGACCTAAAAATACTTCATCTATCAGTAAAAGCCTTTCTAGTTTTTAAAGAACATGTTTCAAATTTTATAGACTTTTAAGATATTATCTATCTTCTCGCCATATTTTCCCCCTACCCACTCCCAAAGAATGATGTTCCTTATAATAAATTTGAAGGGAAAGGGGAAAAAAAGCTCCCCAAACTAAACAACATATTGAAAAAGTCTGCCATTATAGGCTGTATCTCATAACTGCAAGGGAGTGGGACAAGGTGTTTTCTCCTCTCTTCTTTGGGACCAAATTTGGTCATTGAAATTTCACAGTATTCAGTTTCAATTGTTATTGATGATCTTTCCATTTACAGGAAAAATATAATTATTGTGCACAGCTTTTTTTGGGGTTCTGTTTATTTCACTTTGCATCAGTCCACACAGGCTTCTCTGTTTTTATGATGTGCATTGCTTCATACAACATAGTAATATTACATACATTATGTTCATGTACAACTTGTTAATTCTTTCCTTAATCACTGAATCTTTACTTTATTTTAAGTTGTTTGCTATTTCAAAACCTACTGCTACAAACATTTAGGGTATGCATAGGATATTTTAAAATTATTTTAAAATTTTGATTGATGTGTTTTAATTGCATATTAATGCAATTTCCAAATGTATCCCCCTATTTGCTTCTCAGAAAGCCACCCCTTATAACAGAAAGTGCAAAAGAAAGAGGTTTAAAAAATGAAGTTTGGCAAAATTAGACCAAGTCTTCAACTGAGTCTGACCGTACATACGACATCCCAGATACATGGTTCCTACCTCTCCAAGGAAGAAAGACAAGTACATTTTCTAATCTCTTCTCTGTGGTCAAGCTCAATTTCACAGCATTCAGTTTTGGGTTTTGTACACATTTTCTTTTAACAGTAGGAGAACAGACCTCAGACCAATAAATAGTTGAAGCCCCACCTTACTGGGCAAGCAGAATAAATATCACTAGTAAGGAATGAACTATTAAGATGATGTGCTACTGAAACAAGCTAAAAATTATGAATTCAATGAGGAAAAAGGAAACAACAATGAGTAGCCTTCTTGAATCATGATTTCCATATGTTATGCCATAGGGTGCATGGGCGTTCAAGGAAGACTAGCTCTTCTGGAATGAAGGTTTTCTGAGTCCTTTTCAGGGCTGCTCATCCACCTTTGGTATCCACCTTTCACCCAACTCTCACCCGTGGCTCCAAGAAGCTATATAGCATGCACAGTGGCCACAGATCAGTAAACCATCTCAGCAGATGGACTAAATCAGATTGGGGGTAACAAAATGGGCTCAAACCCATCAATAAGTTTGAGGGGTATTAACCTCAAGCAAGTGAAGACTTTCCCCAGTGGAATGGGTGGATAAGAACAATTTGTTCCAAATGCCATGAAAGTGGCAAAGCAGGTGCTGTGGAACACTTAGAGGCTGGCCAGACATCAAAGATGCCAAGGTTACCCACTGCATCCCAAGCCATCATCTGTTGTCCTGACTTTCGCCTTGCCACTGGATTTCCATGACTCCAGAAGAGAAAGTGAGTCCAACCTATGACTTTATGAAACTCTGCCTCACTTAAAATCAATTCATGTGCACGTCAAGACATCACCCTGTGATGTCATTGGTCCTCTTCAAAAATGAAGGACATACAATAACCCATAGAAAACCTAAGAGAGCACCTATATTAGACAGGAGCTAAGGAGGAAAAATTTTAAAGTATCAAGAATTTAAAAATTCAAAAAGATGTGAAATGGCTCATTAAAAACTATTGGGGGGGCAAATCTAGCCCCTGCTTTAGTAGACTAAGGACTGAACTTGGAGACAGGAAAATCTCAGTTCAAATTCTGCCTCTGGCACTGGGTTGGAACCATGAGAAATTTCTGGTGTTCACTGAATTCCATTATGAGAGTCATGTCCATTATTGTCCCAATGTTTCACTCACTTCTAGCACTTCTTCCCCTCTTCTGACATCATGAAACTTACTCAGGCTATTCTGAGATCGGAGGATTCCCAATTTGAAGCTGTAATGGACCTCAGAGGCCATCTAGTCCAAACCTGTCCTTTTACAGATGAGAAGACTGAAAGCCCCAGAGAGGCTAAACAATTTGCCCACCATCACATGGGTTAAAAATGGCAGAGTCAGGATTCTCACCAAAGTCCTCTAGTTCTTGCAGAGGGCTCTTGCAGAGCAAATAAACAATGTAATATAGCCCATGTCTCCTCTTTATGGTCTTCCTGTTTCATTTTCATTAAATTCTTTGTTTCTGTAGGGACCCTCTAGGACTGTGCAAAGGATGATAATAATAACGGATGTTTATATAACACTTGGAACATATTATCACATTTGAGCCTCAACAGCCCCATAGGGTAGGTCCTATACTTCATTTCCCACCAGCTGCTCAGTTGGGTTTCTAATCTATGAACATCATAACTCTCCCAGGATAAACTCATCACCTGAAATCTCATCATCATGGAGAATGATTCAGCTTTGATGCTCAATGGCTCCCTGGCACCTTCGGCTGTCTCTGTTCTCTGATTGGAAGGCTAGGGGGTGGAGCAATAAAATCCTGCCCAATCCTCCCTCTAAAGAGGATAAGAATTTTCTAGCTACTTCATCTCCAATCCACTGCTCTGTTTGGCTTAGATTTTGGCTTAGATATCATCCCTCTCTCCCCCACCAGCTTCGTTGCATACATTATCTTCCCTGTTGGGTGGTAAGCTCCATGAGGGCAGAGATTGCATTATTTTTATATATATCCCCAACACTTTGCACAGTGCCTGGCACATATAAAGATTTATTGTCAGGGCAGATTGGTAACACAAAGCTCCAGCCCTGGAGTTGGAAGGTCCTAGGTTCAAATTTGACCTCAGATACTTCCTAGCTTTGTGACCCTGGTCAAGGAACAACCCCCACTGCCTAGTCCTTACCAATCTTCTGTTTTAGAATTGATACTAAGACAAAAGGTAAGGGGTTTAAATAAACAAGAGATGTACATTGTCTTTCCAGCCTATCCTCTCTAGGCTTTTTTTCTAACTCCATTGATCAACAAGAATTCATTGAGCCCTTCAGAGGTGCTAGGTATTATACTAGGTGTTGAGGATACACAGAAACAGAAATAGAGAATCCTTGCTTTTAAGGAATTTAATATTCTCTTGGGGGAAGACAAGATATATTTATATAGTAGGGTGTGCAGAAATACAAAAAAAGGTAAGAAGTAGTTTAGGAAAGTGGAGGGATGGCATCAGCAGGTGGGGAGATGAGAAGAAGTTGGGACTTGATTTATGAACCAGAATTGATAAGGAAGTCTATTTCAGGCATCATGGTGGTGATTGCAAAGATAAAAGGATAGAAGATGGAGCGCCAAGTGTGAGGAACAGAAAGACTTTGGCTTTGACTGGGTCTAACAATGGCAGCTAGGTGGCACAGTGGACAGAGTCAGGACGACCTGAGTTCAAATCTATCTTAAGACACTTACTAGCTGTGTGCCCCAAGGCAAGTCACTTAGTCCTGTTGGTCTGTTTCCTCATCCTTAAAATGAACTGGAGAAGGAAATGGCAAACCACTTCAATATCTTTGCTAAGAAATCCCCAAATGAGGTCTTGAAGTCAGACGTGACTGAAACCAGCCAAACAATGTAAGAAGAGGAGTAATATATAATGAGGCTAGAAAAGTAGATAGAGACCTGGTTATGAAGCGATTTACAATCAAACAAAGGAGGCTAGAGTGAGAGAGGCAATCCTGGGAATCCTTGGAATTTACTGAGCAGGGGAGTAACGTGTTCAGACATGCCATTAAGGAAAATCATTTGGCAGCTGTGTGGAGAATGGCCTGGATTTTATTTATTCACTGGAATCAGGAGAGACTTGAGGCAGGGATATCAATTCTAAAGCTATGATACAATGCAGGAAAGAGGGGCTGAGTTCCTGAATAGAGGTAGTAGCTATGGGAGTGAGAAGGAGATGGATTCAAGAGATATTGTGAAAGTCGGAACAACAAGACTTGGCGATGTTTCTGACGACGTGTTAGACATTCCCACTTCAATATCCTGTGAGCACTTCACGCTCAACGTTCTAAAATGGAACACATCATCACTTTCCTACCTATGATTTTTCTATTTCTATTAATGGTATTCCCATTAATCCCAATCACTCAGATTCCAAACCTCGGAGTCATCTCTTGACTCCTTCCTGTCCCTCACACCTACATCCCCCCATTTCTCACATCCTGTCAATTTTTCCTTCACAAATTCTATGCCATTTAACATTTCTTTTCTATTCCTATTGCTGCTGCCCTTAGTGTTCATACCCTCCTTCCTAGAATATTGATATATCCTTTTAATTGGCAGCCCTGCCTTCAGATCTTCACCTATGGATCCATCCTTCTCCCTGCTACTAAATTAATCTTTCTAAATCATTTCTTTGGTGTCACTTTTTTTTTAATCAAAAGTCTTCCATGGCCATGGCAACATTATTCCCAAATATAGGCTATGCAAAGCAAACAGAATATATGGCATGGGGCGAGGGTTCATAGATAGATTTTAAATGGGAAATATATTTCCTATCTTTATTTCAATAGGATTGGTTTCCTTTGGAATCTTGGATATTTGATTTTATGCATTTAAAAATATTATTCTAGGGGCAGCTAGGGAGTTCAGTGGATTGAGAGCCAAATCTAGAGATGGAAAGTCCTAGGTTCAAATCTGGCTTCAGATACATCCTAGCTGTGTAACCTTGAGCAAGTAACTTAACTTCCATTGCCTAGCCATTACTGCTCTTCTGCTTTAGAACTGATACTTACAGAAGGTAAGAGTTAGAAGAAAAACAACACTTATTCTGAAAAGAGATTTAAAGCTCTCAACAGACTGCCAAAGCCCAGTAAAATAAGAAGTTATGGACCCCCTGATCTTTGGATAACCAGCCCAGTCACATAGATAGTAAGATTCCAAGGGAAAGTCTATTAACTACCCTAGAGCTCAATTTCCTTATTTGTAAAAGGGGGGGGGGGGAAGCGCAACTGCCCCTTATGGTCCCTTTCAGCTCTAACTCTATGGCACAGTGGATTAGAAAACACTGGGTCTGGAGTCAGGAAGATCTGAGTTCAAATTTGGATTCAGACACTTTTTAAGTTGTAGGTCTGTTTCTGTTTCTTCAACTACAAAATGGGGAAAATAATAGTGCCCACTTCAGAGAATTGTTATGAGGATCAAATGTTCTAATATTTGTGAAATACTTGGCACAGTGTCTGGCATAGAGTAGGTACTTAATTAAAAAAAAATCAACTTATTCCTTTCCCAATGAACATCTCTGCTATTGTTTATTTGAATTGCTAGGTAGATCTTCTATTGCATTTCAGAGCAGCTTCTTTAGATGTAGAGAAGCCAGAGCCAACCCTGGAGCCAGGAAGACCTTAGTTCAAATCCCATTTTTGAAATACGTTGACTGTGGAAGAGTCACAACCTCTCAGTATCATAGGTAGCTTCCCACTCCTATAGTTTGCAAGGACAGCTGTTGTCCTCTATTAGCAAGAGAAATATATTCACCTAGAGTTTCCTAAGCCAACAGAATAACAGATTTGGGGGTGGGGGGAATTGCTTTTGAAATTTCCAACTGTGTGTCTTTCATTTTCCAAATTGTAGCACAAGCTACCTACCAAAGGGAACCTGCTAAAAACATAACTTCTCTATATTCCCGACAGTGGCTAGCAAAGTTCAGGGCGCATGTTTGATACCAGGTAAACAGTTGAAGATTTCTTTTGGTTATTCGATACATCAGTGTAGTCTATACCCACTGTTAGAAAGATAATGCTTCTGCCCAGTAGCTGTATAGTACCATGGAGCTAGCCATGTGACTTTAAACAAGTCACTTACCCTCTCTGGCCTCAGTTTCCCCATCTATAAAATGAAGGAGTTGGTTTTGGTTGGCCTTCAAGGTCCATCCCAGCTCTAGAGACATGATCCTATGACATTTGGTGATGGGTCACCAGTATCAACATCTGCGTCCATAAAAAAATATTCTTTATGTATAAAAAAATTCAATCCTTCAACTATAAAAATGTCTAGTCTTAATTAGTTCATATATAATCATGACATGTGACTCCAATTCAGTCATTTTTTCATAGAAATTTTTAGAATGAAATGGGGTGAAAAATGTATTTGTAAATAGCCTTAAACACTAGGATGAGATATCACTGCCCTGGCCAAGTTTTCTGCTCAGTCTCATATAGGGCCACGACTAAGGAGATGGGAAGGGCTTTGGAAAGGCCACAGGTTAAAAGACTTCATTTTTGCTTGTACAATTCAGTTCAATCTATTGAGCATTTATTCAGCACCTACTATGTGAAAGACGCCAAGATTAAAAAAAAAGATTTTGGTTTGAGAAGCTTACAATCTGCTAAGCTTACAATATCCTCATAAGTAACTGATACAAGGGGAGTGAGTTAAAAGTGAAAAGGAGAGATCTAAGCAAAGGATTTAATAAAGGCAGTGGATAGAGTACAGGGCCTGAAGTCAAAAATACTCATGTCATCATGAGTTCAAATCTGGCCTCAGACATTTCCTAGCTGTATGACCCTGGGAAAGTCAGATAACCCTGTTTGCCTCAGTTTCCTCATCTGTAAAATGAGCTGGAGAAAGAAATGGCAAACAACTACAGTACCTCTGCCAAGAAAACCTTACAAGGGGTCATGAAGAGTTAGATACAACTGAAAAACAATCAAACAACCAAGTGAAGTAATACCCAGGTAAGCACTTTACAAATATCCTCTTTTTGATGCTTGCAACAATCCTGAGTGGTAGATATTGTTATTATCCCCATTTTACAGATGAGGAAACTGGGGCAAGAAAGTAATTTGCTCTTGCCAAATGTGACTCAGTTTCTTCAACTTCTGTTTCTAAAGCTTGAACACATGAACACATGTTGGTCTATGAACACATGTTGGAACCCATCCCAAACCTGGGATAATGGAGACATTTACCCCAACCTGAGACTTCAAGTTATTTAAGGAGCTTCAAGCACAGCGAGAACAAACTTTTTCTTCACCCATTTTCAGGAGCATTTTAGAGCTGGCTCTTTCCTGCTAGGAATCAATTGTTTTCTTTTCAGTGTGAGCATTTATTTACCCCGTTGGAAATCAGCAAATAAGTCAAAACAGGACTTGATTTATTATTTCGCTGATTGTCTGGACTTGAGAAAGTGATGGAGAAAATGTGACTAAAGCAGATTAATCTTAAAAGTGTGTCATGAGCCCATTTCCTCCTCTCAGGGAACTCATTGCTGCAAATTCATCCAAAAATCATTACTAGGGGTTAAAATATCTAATCGAAGCCATAGCCTGTCACTGCCAAGTCCAGTGTGCCATTGGATCCGATTTCCCCTCCTTCTGTTTGAGGTGGCCGCCCTCCTAAATTGCTCTTAGCTCAGAAACACCACATATGCTCCACTTCATTAATATGTAATCCCTGTTTTTACCAGACAGCTTGGTTTAGGGGCTATCTTTCAATCTAGTGAAAAGCAGGCATCAAGCGGGCTTTGTGTTTCCGATCTATCATCTAGACAGAGGCATGCCACTGTGGACAAACCAGACAGCGACAGGCTTCTCCCTTCAGCAACGGAGTATGTGTCAGGAAATGAGCCCACACCCTCCTCATTCTAAATGCTCTCTTGTCACCGAACCTACAGGAACAGCTTCCATGAGGTTCATTTGGAATGAGAGCTGAAAAAAAAAAGACAGAGCAAATCGCAGGGAGCTCATCCTAAAGAAGGAAGTGTGTGTGTGTATGTGTGTGTGTGTGTATGTGTGTGTGTGTGTGTGTGTGTGTGTGTGTGTGTGTACTAACCCACTCCCAAAAAAATATGAAGTGAATATTAATGGCTTCTGACTTCTCATTTAATCTGGGTCAGTCACACTGCTCTGTGACCGTAAGGAAATTGCTCAGTTTCTCTGGACCAGGTTCTCCCTGAATAAAAATGACTAACGTCAACCTCTTGGTTGTTAGACTTTTTTTAATGGATTTTAATGCAAGGTTAGTTGTTATTATTTTTAGACAATTAGTCATGGCTGACTTCATGACTCCATTTAGGGTTTTCTTGGCAAAGATACTAGGATGGTTTGCCTTTTCACCCTCCGGCTTATTTTACAGATGAGGAAACGGAAGCAGAGTTAAGTGACTTGCCCAGGATCACATAGCTTGCAAGTACCTGAGGCTGAATTTGAATTCAGACCCTATTAACCTCAGGACCAGCATTTGAACCACTGTGCTACCCAACTGCCTTATAATGCAAGGCAGTATATTATAATCGAGGATGGCAGTGGTGGAAACATTGTCTGGTCTGATCCACAAAGCTGCACTGATATCCTGATGTTTTTATGAAACTGTTGCATAAAGCAAATGATACATTCAATTTATCCTCTCAGAGCCAGTCAGCCACAGGGAAGGCATCACTGATATTCCATTTGTCACTCCTAGAAGGAAAAAGTGTGTTTCTGAGGGTATTTGATCCATCTACTGAAGCATCATGGCTTTGAAGACCATTAGCAGGACACATTGCCATGGAAGCTGGAAGCATGTTTCACTTGAATTCATGGATGAAGGAGCAAGACCAGGAGCTTTCTCAAAGCTGGGTGGCCCAAGATGAATGGAAAGATCCAAAGTATAGAAAGCATTGCTTCAACAAGTCAGAGGCAGCTGCTCTGAGAACTACTGAGTTTCCTCTTCCTGAGAGTCTTTGGGTTAGATGCCCTTTTGCAAGATTTTGTAGCTAGAGTTGATGCTTTTTTTTTTTTAGTGTTTGATGACACTTATTTTTATTTTTAATTTTATTTTTAAATTTTTCCCTTTGGTTACATGATTCTTCTTGTCTCCCTGTCCTTTCCCTTTCCCGCTCCTGGAGTTGACAAGCAATTCCTCTGGGTTATTGGTATATCATCACTCAAGTCCTATTTCCATGTTATTCATTTTTGTAATAGAGTAATCTTTTAAAACCAAAACCCCAAATCCTATATATCCATATAAACAACAGAGTGATGCTTTTGAGGAAGGTTATTCTAGGAAACCTCTGAAGCTCCCCTTTTGATATTAAAATTCCATGATTCCATGACACTGTTTTATTTTTGGAAGATTTAGAAAAAGTGGAAGTATGACATTCAAAGTCCCTGTCTGCTCAGCTTCACTGAGGTTAAAGGAGGACAGAATCTTACCTGCAAAGGGTCACACAGGTGCCAAATGCCAGAGATGGAGTTTGAACCTATATCTTCTTCCTCCAAAGTCTAGGACTCTATCCAAATGGGCATCTCGTTGGATAGTGGATAGAGGGCTGGACTGTTAGAGCCAGGAAAATCCGAGTTCAAAATCAACTCTGCTCAGGTCACTTTATCTCTTTCAGTCTCGGTTTCCTCATCTATAAAATGGGGATAATATTAACACAGATCTCAACTAGTAGATGTTAGAATCAAGGGAGATAATGTTACAACATATTTTTTTAGAACCCTTACCTTCCATCTTAGAATCAATATTGTGTATTGGTTCCAAGGCAGAAGAGTGGTAAGGGCTAGGCAATGGGGGTTAAGTGACTTGCTCAGGGTCACACAGCTAGGAAGTGTCTGAGACCAGATTTGAACCTAGGACCTCCTGACTCTAGGCTTGGCTCTCAATGCACTGAGCCACCCAGCTGGCCCCTACAAAATATTTTGTAAACCTTAAATTGCTATCTCATTGCTAGCTATGATGACAATGATAATGACAGCATGCTGCAAATGAGCAATTAAACATTATACAATTCTTGGAGAATTGCTGCATTAAGTTGTAAGCTCTTTGAGGGTAGGAATGGTATTTTTCCATCTCTATATTTCTAACCCCTAACATAGTACCTGGGACAAAGTAGCGGAATGAAAAAATGAATGAAAAATCATTTACTAGCACTATGTCGAGTGCTGGGTATACAAATTCACAAATAAAATCAGTGTCTGGTCTTGGGGAGCTTAATAAAGGAACAAAAATAAAATAAAATAATAAATATTTAATAAAGCAACACATTCTTTTATTATAATATTTAAATAAAGCACAGATAAGGGTGTTTTGAACTGAGAGGTCACCAAAACAGACTGGGACCATTTCAAAAATGTCTTTGCAATGGAATTGAACGAGTCTTGCTGCTTATCCAAGATTTTTCCATTTGTTATTTTCCTGTTCAAGCTTGTCATTAGGCATCACTTGTGGGAAGCTAATTGTGGAATTCAGAGTTAAATTGCAAGAACAGGTTCCAGTCCTGGAAGTCACTTGGAGAAAAAAAGAAATGAATCTGATCACCACCATAAAAGTCAATATGACCCGTCCTGGGCGAGAAGAATATGTGGCATTGCAGAATGACTCAAAAGCCTTTGAAATAACTCATTCTGTTTTGTTAAATCAAATTGGACAAAATGTTAGCTCATCTTAGTAACTCGTTTTGTTTTTTAAGAAGATGGAAACCAACCATTATTAACTAGCTGAAGATAGCTCATGGGCAGGAGCAGTTTGGTTTGGCTGACTTGAGGACTTTGGAGCTATAAGAATGACAAAAGTCAAAATCTAATTGATTGGCAAAAGAACTTTACAGAATATTATAAGAGGTAATCTAGTTCACTTTAATTGGGATCACATAATTCTAAGAACTGAACTAGAAAAGGCCTAGTAGGCCATCTGGCCTATTGCCTTTCCCATCCCCTTGTCATCTTTGGATTGTTCCCTGTGGTATATTCACAAATGCTTGGTTCAGTCTAAATTTAAATGACTTCAGCAATGAGGTTTACATCATTTCCTTTGGGAAACGATTACACAGTCTAATGGATTTCACCATGATGACTTTTTTTTCCTGAGTTTCAACCCTTTGCTCAATTTTGTCTCATTATTTCTTGTTACATTTCCTTGGATTCATAGGAAATGCACAAATTACACGCCCGGTAAAGATTCCCAAGTCTCCTTTTTTATAGCCTTTAGATAAAGAAGTTCTCTCTGTTCCAGCCTTCTATTGAATACTGTCTTGGTGCTCTATGGGATACCTAGATGACATACTGCTCATTCTACACAAATTACATGCCCTTCCTGATGTAAAAATTTACTTTTCATCAATTCTGACCCATGTTTTTTAAATAGTGATCAATTTATACTACTCTGTCCCACACTTTAGGGAGCAACTAGTGGATAGAGTACTGAGCCTATAGTTCAGAAGACTCATCTTCCTGAGTTCAAATCTAGACTCAGATTCTTACTAGCTGTGTGACCCTAGGCAAGTCACTTAACCCTGTTTGCCTCAGTTCCTCATTTATAAAATGAGCTGGAGAAGGAAATGGCAAACTACTCTATTATCTTTGCAAAGAAAACCCCAAATAGGGTCGTGAAGAACTGGACATGACTGAAAAATAACTGAACACACACCCATACTTTTCCATTGGTTCTCCATTATAACCAATGGCACCCAAACTTAATCTGGCCAGTCAGAGTTTTGGGATATAGACTAGAGCTAAAGAAAAGAGAGAATGAGAGTGGCCCATTGCAACACTGACTTTTACTTTATTTAGCAAGACATCCTAACAAACTGAGGTAACCAGCCATGAGTGGCCAACATAGACAATCCATTCTCTTAAACCCTCCACAGTGCAAATCTGGTAACGTATCTATGTCCTCTCTGTTCTTCTTATTAAAGGAAAGAAGAAAAGCCACAAGTGTGTGTCCCTAAAGAAAGCATAAAGATGGGTGGCACCTCCTTTCCTATTCATAACAGGAAATCAAGTCCTGAGAGTGGAAAGAATATGATTCTTTAGAATTCATTAATTAAGCAGAACTGCCACTCTGGTGGTTTGATTTCCTTGGGTTTGTTCTTCAGGCACTGTTATTACATGAGAAACAACAACAACACATTGAACTGAGAGAACACCCACCTTCAGAGGAGTTCAAAATGTTCAAAAAAAAAAAAAGCTTTTCTATATTCAAACCAGGAGAGGTGGAAAAATGGCAGGAAGCCTGCCTTGGAGTCAAGAATATCTAAGTTCAAGCTGCAACTATGACACATTCTGGCTTGGACTCTGGCCACTCTCTCTGCCATCTTGAACATTCTCTCAGTGCCCCCAGGCAACTTTTAAGGCTTAAGTCACACAATAATCATTTACCTATGCTGGTGGAGTTTACTGGACCGATGAAAATCAAGAGTCCAGGGCAGCCAGGTGGCTCAGTGAACGGAAAGCCAGGTCTAGAGTTGAGGAGAGGTTCTGGTTTCAAATCTAGCCTCAGACACTTCCTAGCTGTGTGATCCTGGGCAAGTCATTTAATCCAATTGCTCAGCCCTTACTACTCTTCTGCCTTGGATGGATTCTAAGACAGAAGGTAAGAGTTTAAAAAAACAAACAGAAAGGGTCCAGATCCATTCCCCTAGCTCCAAACTCCTGCTCACTGCTGTTCTTCAATCAACAAGTCCTAAAACAAGCTCACTCCAGGAAAATTCCTGTGGGTGGTGCCTCAGGCTGATTAAGTAGAAGAACCTGGAAATAAGGAAAATGTCTCAGTTTGGTTTAATGACAGAAAACTGTTATGGCACCATATCTTTCTGCTATCCACAATGTCAATGTTAAAAGCAACTGATAAGAAAAAGAGCTTTCAGGGATAGGGGAGTACTTTCTTCCATAACAACCCACGAGGTTTGATAGAAACATGAGATCACAGATTTCTAACCAGAAAGGAATTCCCAGTGTCCCTCATTTTACCCAAATGAAGAGTAAAGCTCAAAGACAGTAACTGATCACGTCAGGGTTTTTGATACTGAATTCAGAACTTTTTCTTATCAGACTATACACATGAACTTCCTGAATCAGGAATAGGGTTCTTTCATGCATGGAAATGTTTGTCAAATATATTAATTCTACATTTCTACATCAGGTTTTGTGGTATTATATTTTGCTAGTTACCAAGGATAATGAGTAAAAATATAAAATATGA
The DNA here is from genome assembly GCF_016433145.1 of Gracilinanus agilis. Taxonomy (NCBI): domain Eukaryota; kingdom Metazoa; phylum Chordata; class Mammalia; order Didelphimorphia; family Didelphidae; genus Gracilinanus; species Gracilinanus agilis. Next base: position 80,471,384 of record NC_058133.1, on the reverse strand, counting down.
TCCAAAGAAAAAATAATTGTTTATATTTTTATATTTATATTTTGAGGGGCTCCAGATATCTACTGACATGAAATGTTTCATTATTGTGATCCGCTCCTTTCTACCCCTCAGATAAAGGATTTTAGATTTAGAGCAGAAGGAACCTTAGAAGTTATCTTGTCCAACCCTTTCATTTTACAAAAATAAAATAAAATTTACAGTAAAGAGAGGATAATGATAGCACCTAGAGTTGTTGCAAAGATAATTTAAGATAATATACATATATCTAAAGTACTTCACAAAATTAAAGTGCTTCATAAATAAATGATAACAGTGATGATCATGATGAGATTTGAGTGGGAAGACACAGATTCCAAGAGGCAGAGACAACATTTGAACCCAGTTCCTCTGGCTCCATATGCATTGAAGCATGCTTCCAATGCATCAAGCTGACTATCTTAAAACAGTAGAATGGAGAAAATATTTCCACACTAACAAATTTTACTAGATTCTACATTATCATTTTAATTTTAATCTAAAGTGCAGTCATGGAAACCACAGCTATAAAGGGTGCTCGAATTGTGGCCAGTTTTCTTTAGGAAGACTCAAAAGAGGTGAGTAGATTGAAAATATTGCCATGAGGAAGAAGGAAAAAAATTCCAATCCAATGAAAAAATCGCATGACAAAGGTAAATCCACAACTGTGATTTTGGGGGAAAGAGACAATTTACTAGAGAACTAAAAGCAGAGAATGTTCTAAACCACTCTAGATGGAATTCTAAGATTTTTGCTTTCAAAGATGCTTCATTGGTATCACAGGCAGAAGGTTACTGAACTAAGGCAATGATCATTATAAAGGTGAGGTCCTTTGCCCCAATTAATGAAATTATAAAAGGTTCAGAATCTGATTGCATCAATCAGTAGCATGAACTAGATATAACTATGCCTTTATTCAACCAGAGAGATTATGACCAGTGCTTTAACCAAGGATGAAAATCACCCAGGAAATATCTTCTGATTGACTAAAAAAAATCAGACACACTCCCACATTAATACACAAAAAGAGCAGTCGGTCGAGCTGTAAATAAGTCTAGCAGCAAAAGAGTTCCATTTTGGAGGATTCCAATTTAAGAGTTGGACCCAATCCCGTAAGAGAGAATTGTTCTTGGAGGGAAGAGCTACATACCAAATCCTTTCTCTTTATCTTCCACCAGACTGTAGCTCAGTGCAATGTGTCATACTACATTTAATAGTGGATGTCAAGAGTATAGATCTCAGATGTTCAATGGGATTTATTTCAGTCAATAGGAAATTGAAGTCCTATCCTCTTAGCACTGAAATCCCCTTGACCCTCTGCATTCTCTGGGGACTGGAGTCATTGAAAACCAGTTAATTGTTCTTACTGGAATAGCCTATCCATTCTGGACTTTCCAAGCTGTTGAGGAATAACTGTTATTTCATTTTGGAAAAATTCACCTTAGAGAATACAGACTTCTACTCAAAAACACTTGCCAAAATGGCTGTCATAAAAATTCCCCAGGAAACTAGTCATGGAAATAAGAAATGTAGAGGGCAGACAGAGATAGGTCTTCAGGGAAAGATTGCATCGAAAGCAATTAAATAAGGAAATATCAGCAAGGACTGTCAAGGGAGCTCAAGAGAAAAAGAATACCAACTGATACTCATCAGCCCAGGTTAGTGTCCATGTCTCTAGCTGTCAGGTACTCCTGGCTTTAGCCTGATTGTGCCACTAATTTGCTTTGTGGCTTTCAGTACATGGCTCCCCATCTGTGTTGACAGCTCCATTTTCTTATCGGTGAGAGGTGGTAGGAGATAACTAAGAGAGGAGAGAGATGCTAAGAGGATCTGAAGGAGAACTAAAATGCCACCTCCCCCTAGCAGTCCCAGATCATAAACTGTACTACAAAGCAGTGATCATCAAAACAATCTGGAATAGACTTGGGGTAAATGACCTCAGTAAGCTAGTGTTCGATAAACCCAAAGATCCCAGCTTTTGGGACAAGAACTCACTCTATTTGACAAAAACTGCTGAGAAAACTAGAAAACAATATGGGAAAAATTAGATTTAGATCAACATCTCTCACCCTTTAACAGTGATGGGCAAACTTTTTAAAGAGGGGCCCAAAGGAAAGGAAATGCTCAATTGTCAGTCTGTTTCTAAGGCAACTCTTTCCAAGTTTCATTGTATTGTATCCTACTCATTGTATTCATCAGATTAGGAATAATGTCCTGTGGGACAACATTTCAGGGGGCGTCATCTAACCTGTGGGACATAGTTTGCCCATCACTGCTCTATACCAAAATAAATTCAAAATGGGTAAATGACTTTAATAGAAAGAAGGAAATTATAAATAAATTGGGTGAATATAGAATAGTATACCTGCCAGATCTGTGGATAAGAAAAGAATTTAAGACCAAGCAAGAGATAGAGAACATTATAAGATATAAAAAGAATAATTTTGATTATATTAAATTAAAAAGGTTTTGTACAAACAAAACCAAGGCAACCAAAATTAGAAGTGAAGCAGAAAACTGGGGGGGGGGGATTTCATAACAAAAATCTTTGACAAAGGTCTAATCTCTTAAATTTATAAGGAACTAAGTCATATGTATAAGAAATGAAGCCATTCCCCAATTGACAAGTGGTCAAGGAATATGAATAGGCAGTTTTCAGATGAAGAAATCAAAATTATCAATAATCACATGAAAAAGTGTCCTAAATGCCTCCTGATTGTAGAAATACAACTAGCAGAGTGGCCAAAATGACAGTAAAGGAATAGAATAAATGTTGGAGGGGATGTGGCAAAACTAGGATGCTAATGCATTGCTGGTGGATTTGTGAATTGATCCATCCATTCTGGGAGGCAATTTGGAATTATGCCCAAAGGGCTTTAAAAGAATGCATGCCCTTTGATCCAGCCATATCATTGCTGGGTTTGTACTCCAAGGAGATAATAATGAAAAAATGTTTTTACAAAAATATTTATAGCCATGTTCTTTGTGGTGGCAAAAAAAATGGAAAATGAGGGGGTGTCCATCGATTGGGGAATGGCTGAACAAATTGTAGTATCTGATGGTGATGGAATACTATTGTGCTGAAAGGAATAATAAACTGGAGGAATTTCATGTGAACTGGAAAGACCTCCAGGAATTGATGCAGAGCAAAAGAAGAAGAACCAGGAGAACATTGTACACAGAAATGAAAACATTGTGGAATGATTAAATGTAATTAATGTTGCTACTAGCAGCAATGCAATGATCCAGGACAATTCTGAGGGACTTATGAGAAAGAATGATCTCCACATCCAGAGAAAGAGCTGTGGGAGTAGAAATGCAGAAGAAAAACTTATGATTTATCACTTGTTTATATGGATATAGGATATGGAGTTTGGGTTTTTAAAAGATTATTCTATTATAAAAATGAATATAGAAATAGGTATTGAGTGATAATATATGTATAGCCCTGTGGAATTGCTTGTTGGCTCTGGGTGGGGGGGGAGGAAAAAGGGGAGGGAAAGACTATAAATCATGTGACCATGGAAAAATACCTAAAAAAAGGAATGTATTGATTCTTAAAAAAAATAAAAATAAATTCCATCTCCACTGTGCTGGCTTTAGTGTCTTGAGATGAGTGAGCTAGCCCTCAGAAAAGTCTCTCCAGACTCTTCTTCCATAAAGCCCCAAGAGTTCTGAGACAGTGATGAGAGAAAAACCAAAGGAAAAATTACCTGGCTCTGTCATTCTAGAATCTGTAGACCCTCGTGCTGGCTCCTGACCTTCTCTGACACTAATGAAATAATTATGTTGAAATATGATGCACCTGTGCCCTATTGTCAGCACCCTGCCTTCTTCTCCAAAGCCAGGTGGCTTCTTCAGGCTTCACCTTCCTCTAGCTTTTGGCAATGTAATGAGGCCAGCATGAAAGAAGTCAAAAAGCATCCAGGCAGCTTCCTAGGAGTGATGGGTAGTGCTGGTTGATATGTGGGTCTGCCCTGAGAGCTCTCTCCCCTTTTCAGTCTTACACCTCCTGAGAACCTTTCTCTTTGTCTCCTTCATGAGTCTTCTAGGGTCACAGTCAGATGTTTTCCATTCCCTACTGTGCTTGGTGGTTTTCTGGGTATCTTTCAAGGAGGCCAAATCATGCAGGGGATGGGGGTGATGGTGAGGGAACCTCTGCCTTCTAAAGGCATACATTCAACTAATCACCACCATCATCAATTATAAACATTTATATGGTACATGGAAAACTGGACTTGGAGGCAAAAGGATGGGACTTGCTTTCTGTTTCTGATTCTCAAAAGCTGCTTGATCCTGTCCAAGTCAATTTACTTCTCACAGCCTCAATTTTCTCATCTATAAAATGAGAATAATTAAAACTTGTACTCTCTACCCCACAGGATTAATTATAAGGAAAACAACAAGCCTTAAAGCAATAGAGATGGATAGATGACAGATGGTTCAGATGGATGAGACAGAGTAAAGATAGAAGACAGATAAATTGATGAGACACAATGAAGATATCCGAGAGATAGGCAAATGAGAGAGAGAGAGAAACACAGAGAGAGAGAGAAACACAGAAAGAGACAGAGAGAGTGAGGCAGAGAAAGAGTTCAGAGAGAGACAGAGAGAGTGAGACAGAGAAAGAGTTCAGAGAGAGACAGAGAGACGGAGTTGAGAGAGAGAGACAGAGATAGAGACAGAGAGACAGAGAGTTGAGAGAGGGAGAGAGTTGATAGATAATGAGAGGCTAGACCTAGGTTATTATTTGTATAGGGAACTTCCAGGAGAGGAAATTATACACACACACACACACACACACACACACACACACACACATACATATGCTCGCACACACTTATTAATGCAGATGGGTGCCTACTCTGCAACAGAAAATACCTTAGAGAGCTGCCTAAGGAACTGAAGGACTTAATGACTTGCCTGGGCTCACACCACTAGGAAGCATCAGAGTTGGAAGTCAAGCTGATTAAGGTCTAGTACACTGTACTAGACTCCTCTCTGTTCCACAAATAGCAGAAGCTCAGGTGTTTGTGACTGAAAACATAGACCTATGGGTAGGGTGAGCCAGGGCCAGTCCATACCTAATAGCATCGTAGAATCCTAAGACTTTGGAGCTAGAAGAGCCCTTTCTTCCATTTTATAAGTAAGAAAATTCCAGCCTCCATTTTACAAATGAGGAAACCAGATGGGTCTGAGGACACAGAATGGATCTCTGGATCTTCAAATGAGGAGACTCTGAACAGCTAAGTAGCACCCAAAGTCATTCAACTGTTTAGTGGCAGAACCAAAACAAGAATGCAGATTTCCTCCCCTCCTGACACAGTGCTCTTTGTGAGTAAGGCACCAGGCTAAGGACTGTACAAATTGTGGTTCCTGACTTTATGGAGCTTACATTCTAGAAGAAAGCAGATGACTTGTTAAAATCATTTTGTTAAATGACTTCTTAAGGTCCCGCCATTAGTAGCTAAGCTAGCACTGAAGTTCAAGTCTCCTGTGAATGTGTGCAGGGAACAATTATCCAGTTGTATGAATGACACTAAACTAAATGCTTGAGAAGTTTTGAATATGGATCTCTTTTGTCTGGCATAATCAGGAAAGTCAGCACGGAAAGGGTAGTCTTTTAGTTGGGACTTAAAGATGAGAAAACAGGTCATAAATAAAGAATGCAGGATTGGCTAGTAGAGAATTCTTGTTGGGAAATGTGTCATTTGGAATTATTGTAAGCCCTACAAGACTACAACTCCCAGGACTCTCTCTGCTATAACTTCCCCTGACACCTCCCACTTCTTTTATGTGAGGAGTCAGAGAAAGTATAAAAGGGAAAGTTTGGTGCCTTTTGACCTTCCCTTTTCTAATTTAAATAAAACCTAGCTATTCTAAAACCTAAGTTGTTCTCTGATTTTTTATTTGAGCCCCTGAAGGGCTCTGGTCAATGTTCCCCTGCCAGGGCTGGGGAAGGGCTATCTTCCTTTCCCTTCCTCTACCTTCCTCTCTCCTTTCTCCCATTCCTCCAATCCTCCTACCTTCATCCCTAATCCCCCTCACAGAAACAAAGATGGAAAAGTGGTGGAGGAGAACAAATATATTTTGGAAGCTTAGTGAAGGCGTTTGTATTTGACTAGGTTTCCAATAGGGAGACATTGAAATTTTTTGAGCAGGAAGGGATATGGGTCAGCGCAGTTATGCTAAGGAGTTATAAGGCAAGGCTGTACTAAGAAGGGGAGGAGCTTTTAATTTTTATGATCTTCAGGGAAGAACCCACCAATTTTGAAAGGAGGCAGAAGATAGTTAGCTCCTCTAGGGTATGGACATGTTTCACACTGTGCTTTGCCCATAGTTAAGAGCTTTATCAATACCTGTTGAATTGAATTCCACAAGATTCCTTCCAACTGGGGCTTTTCAGGAAGGCATCACAGGGGAGATATTTGATCTGGGCTTTGAAGAAGAAATAGGATTTGAAAGAGAGATGGGGCTGGAGGGCATTTCAGATGGACAGAAGAGAGTAAACTAAGATGTAAGCATGGGTTTGTGTAGAGAGAAGACTGAGGAGCATAGGATATGTGAAAGGCGCATGTTTAAAAAAGGGATGTCATTGAGGGCTATAAAATGGGATTGCAATATTGTTCAGGCTGAAACTGAGCAAAGCCTGAGAGACAAAGGTATTGTTCAGGTGCACCCCGCCTGCCCCTCGGTTTTCCTCAGAGCTGTCTCTGGGGTTTGGCTAATTGAGTTGATATTACTTTTGGGGAGAGCTGCTGCTGCTGCTGCTGCTGGTAGGGCTTAACTTGGGGAGTTAGCCCAGGAGGGAAAAGGAAGTAGCCTCACCAGCTGGTGCCCAGGAAACAAAAACAAAACAAAAAACAGTACTCCTGTGCACAAATCAGCTTCCTACTGTCTTGCTGCTGGAACAAGAGAAAGCCTGACCCTTGTTGTTCTTGAAGGAGTTTCTCCTTTGGGCCCCCGTTTTAATCAGCTTTTCCTCCTGATTGGTGACTGCCTTACTTGGTTCACACTAAGTGGTCCCAGACATCCTAAACCTAGTGCTCTTTTCATCAGCTATCTTGCTACCAGGAATGCTCCCTCTGCACCCATTTGCTCCCTCCCCTCCACTTTTCCCTTCCTTGAACCCTAATTGATATGGCACAGGAAAGGGAGTCAGTTTTCTCCCTGTGGCTTAATTAATTCATTATCCTTGGAATTTTGAAAAGCAAAAAACTCCTTCCTAAATGCAATGATCCAAGACAATCCAGAGGGACTTATGAGAAAGAACACTATCCACATCCAAAGAAAGAACTGTGGGAGCAGAAACACAGAAGAAAAACAACTGCTTGATCACATGGGTCAATGGGGATATGATTGGGGATGTAGACTCTAAATGATCACTCTAGTGCAAATATTAATAATATGGAAATAGGTCTTGATCATGATACATGTAAAACCCAGTGGAATTGCTCGGTGGCTATTGGAGGGGGGTGGGAGGAGGGGAGGGAAAGAACATGAATCATGTAACCAAGGAAAAATGTTCTCAATTAATTAAATGAAATACAATTAAATTAAAAAATACTCCTCCTTGACTAAAAATCCCTCATATCTAGAATGAAAGGTTCTTAAAGGCAGGGGCTATCTTTGTATATGCCACTGGTTGGCACACAGTAAGTGTTGAACGAATGCTTTTTCATCATTGTCATTGTCATAATGGAGGAGAGAACAGATGACCTTCTGCTTTCTCCTTTTGTTTGTGACACTTTCAATGTCCCTAGGCTACTTTTATCTTCCAAGGCTGTCCTCAATATTCATTTTAAGATAGAAGTTTCTGCTACCTGGGGCATACAGTATGAATGATGTTGCCCCTTGGCCAACCTCAACTAGATATAATCCTGACTTTGTTATGCTCTGAATAGGAAGGAAGAGTCATAGGATCAGATATCTAGATCTGAGAATTCATCCAAGTCCAATTCTTTCATATTACAGATGGGGAAACTGAGACCCTAGGAACTTAAATGACTTTTTCCAAAATCCCATAGATAATTAGGATCAGGCATGAGATTTGAATACAGGTTGTGTGGCTTCAAAGTCTTTCAGAGGTTTGAACACTACTATATACGCTGTGTGGCTTTTCAGTCTTCCATTTCCCAGGAGACAGAAAATCTGATTCAGAAGTCCTTGGTTTAAAGTTCAACAACTTAGCCAAAAGAAAGAGGGCTGGTAGGGTTATAAGCTTGGCACTAGGGAGTCTGGACTTCTCCCCTGTGCACAGTGTCCAAGAACTGTTTGCAGATTATCTAATGGGTCATTTTTCTACACAAAAAGATGGACTCTACAGCACCCCTTCAAGAAATGGAAAAGTAGAAGGAGTCAGAGCTAAGATGAGAAGGATATGAGAATGAGGCTGGCAACAGGAGGCATGTTCTCTGTGACTTGACTGTCATTTTCCTCACCTTTGGTGGCTAAGGCCAGATGTAGTAAGTCCCTCTCCAGCTCTGCTCCTGTGACTTCATGTTCAGATGGGGCAAATTCTGTGCCTCATATGGAAAACTCTATGCAAAGACAAAAAGCCATTTCATGAATAGGAAGTTCATGTTGAAAAGCACACAAGGGAAATATAGGCCCTTCTGGTTCCATATAAGAACAAAAGACCAATTTTGTAAAGTTGAGAAGCCAGAGGCAGTATGGTAGCTGGGGAGGATTAGAGAGGTAAAAAGCACTAAGAAATCTCTGCCCACAATAGGTGGTATCAATTGGTTTGACAAGGTGAAGTGTAGGGTATGGAAAAAGAGAAAGCAAAGGTGTAGAGAAGGGTCCTAGTATTATCATGGATCTCGAACTTGAAGGAACCTTAGTCCTATTCCTCCCTCAGATTTACAGATAAAGAAACTGAGGCAGATAAAGGTTGAGTGATTTGCCAAAAGTCAACCAGGTATCCTCCAAAACAAACCATATGAACAAAATTACAAAACACTCTTCACACAAATTAAGTCGGACCTAAACAACTGGCAAAATATTAATTGCTCATGGATAGGCTGAGTCAGTATAGCAAAAATAACAATCCTACCTATTGCCTATTCAGTGCCGTATCAATCAAACCACCCAAAATTATTTCATAGAGCTAAAAAAAAGAATAACAAAATTCATCTGGAAGAGCAAAAGGCCAAGCATATCAAGAGAATCAATGAAAAAAAAAATGAGGGAAAATGGCCAAGTCATACTAGATTTCAAACTATACTACAAAGCAGTAATTATCAAAATAATCTGGTACTGGCTAAGGAAATAAAGTAGATGATCAATGGAATAGATTAGGTAATCAACACATGGTAGTTAGTGTCCATAGCAACTTGGTGTTTGATAAATCCAAAGAGCCAAGCTTTCGGGGGGGAAAAAACCCACTATTTGACAAAAACTTCTAGGAAAACTAGAAAACAGTATGGCAGAAACTAGTCATAGACTAACAGCTCACACCATACACCAAAATAAAGTCAAAATGGATATTTGATCTAGAAATAAAAAGTGATACCAAAAACAAATTAGGGGAATATGGAAGAGTTTACCTGTCAGATTTTATGATATGGGAAGAATTTGTGACAAACAAGACATAGGGAACATTATAAAAAAAGAAATGGATAATTTTACTTCTAGCCTACAGTCAGAAAAATCAGCATTCAAATCTCACCTATGACATTTATTAGCTATGTGACCCTGGACAAGTCACTTAACCTTTATTTGCCTTTTTTTTAAAAACTGAAAACTGGAGTTTGCATGAATGTTATGAGGAACAAATGAGAATTTATTTTTTAAACACCTGGCACACATAGTAGGCACTTAATACTTTTTTCTTTTACCCTCCCCTTCTATTTCTATCACCAGGTCTCATTGTAACCAATCTCTTTGTCCCAACTTGTCCTGTTCTCAATAAGAGATCTCTATCTTTCCAAGATCAAGTCCTTCTTTTAGTATTCCATTGCAAACCTCATTTTCTCTGATACTCAGATCTAGTCTTCCTGGAGACTGAAACTTGGACTCATATCCAGAAGGTAAGGGTTTGAAACAACAACCAAAAAAGAGTAATTGTTCAGAGTAGGCAAAGTCCCCACTATCTTCTTTCCCCCTACCTTCTTCCCCAATTATAAAGTCAATTGTGTTTTTCTTGCTTTTAAAATGAAAATACCTTCTCAGGAGAGTTAAGCTTATCTCCTTAGTATGAATTATTTTAAGCAAAGATGGCTTCCGAACACACTTAGCTGAAATTAGCCAATTAAAGGGATGAAATTTTTGATGGAGGCAGAAATGTAATTTTGGAAATGGGACAATTCAGGAGTGGGAGTATTACTAACATGGAAAGTTTTAGTTGGCTAGGAGGCAGCTGGAGATTTGGGGTTTTATATGGAGGGAGGGTACCAGAAAGGGAGGTGGGAATGCACTGAAGACAAATTTGGTCTATTTCATAATTTTGTCAAAGGGCTGATCTTGCTGGTATCAACCATCCCTTATGCCACTGAAGATCATCTTGTGGGTTGGTTGCCCTGGGAACCTAAGCTATATGGGTTATCTATGCCTGATATAAAGGCAAAGACTTTGAACCATTAATTTTACCATTTCTTACACCAAATAGCTATTCATAATTCTGTACCACGAATTTCTCCATGACCTCCCAGGTGGTCATTGAGCTCCCATTTTAGAAAATTCAGCATTCAAGAAACTACAGTTCATGGTATTTAAAAGATTGTAATGTGTTCTAGTCTCTGAGGGTGTTTGAAGTCGGATGGAAGGGCAGGGATGTAGGTTATACTTACAAAATGTGTTTCCAGAGTCATGATTATACCTTACAGTTCACAGGAATCAGCGTTACCAAGGAGAAGCAATGCAGTGCTCTGGGGGAGAACCTTGCTTACATGCTGTTTAAAGGCTCCATTCTCTCTACTTGTTTGATCAGTTGAGCTTTCAGGCTGTGCCTGGAGTAAGTTGCAGCAGCATTTCACTTGTGTTTCCAAGGCTTCCAAATCTCAGGCATAGAAGTAAGGCTGGCAGATGGAAAAATGCCACCATCTATATAGGTACAGGTTCTTTGGTGTGGGGAAGCCCAAAAGTGGAAGGCAAGCAGACAAGGAAGACCAGATTCCAGACTAAAAGCTGGATCCCTTTGGAAGTGACACTCCCAATCTTGCCTGAGCTTCAGTACCTACTGAGTTGTTGAAAGGATTTGGAAACCCTAGGAAGGTTGAGGTAGGCATGAATTTCACTGAGTCCTTCATGCACTTTTTAGTCTTTTATATTTGGGCCATAGGTATGACCGAAGTAATCTGCTAACTATACTTCCAGGGCAATTGATTCTAGCTGTGGACAAATATAACACACAATTGTCCCCAGTGGATATGGACTTGATCATTATCAAAAGGTTCTTTCAAGGTTCCTTGTTCCTATATTTCTGACCCAGTGATAATGTAAAAATGAATACTGCATATAGAATGGTAAGCTGTATCCTATCACTGGACCTGAAGGTCAGGTCAGTTGAGAAGACAACATGATACTCAATAGTCAAGGTTCATTTCAAAAAGCATTTAATCAGCTGCTAAAATTGTGCCAATGGGATCTGTTAGACTCTGGGGCTACAAAGATAAAAAAACAGTTCTTGTCCTCAAGAAACTCTATGGGGGAATCAGGAAGATGGTGACACAAACACAACTGGTAGATAAATGTATACAATGAGTAGGATAGGCAGGGAGGAAATAATTAAGGAAAAGACTTTATGTGGGAGCTTGCTTATAAACTAAGCTTGGAAGGGAGCTAGGGAGTATAAGAAGTAGAAATGATGAAAATGTTCCAGACTTGGAGGGGTAAGAAGAATAGCCTGTAAAAGTAATGAGTAAGGAGATAGAATGGTGTGGAGTAAATAAGTAAGTAAAGTGTGTAAGGAGGTAGAATAATGGCATTATTTATGTATTCTCCTATCGCATTTAATAAAGTCTAAAAGTTTCTTAAAAAACCTAAATGGAGAGGTTGGCACCAACATGACAGAGAAGGTACATGGACCCATGCAATCTCTACCAAATTTTCCTGCAAAAAAACTATGATAAAACACGTCAGAACAAATTTTGGAGCATCATAGACCACAAAAGGATGGGGTGAAGTAATTTTTCAGCCCCAAATAACTTAGAAAGCTGGCCTGAGGAATCTAGTGCACTGGGATGGAGGTGGAGCACACTGCAGTTATAGGTTCTGGGGTGCAGCTGAAGCAGCAACAAAGACTTCTAGAACTCTCCGCCACAGAGAGTAAGAGTACAATTGCTCAGAAGGAGATTGAGGGGCCCCCTTTGTGGACTCTAAATGCAAGACTTGTTTCATTGCCCATATATAGATCTAGGAAGCAGTCCTGGAATGAGATTTCAGGGGAGGAGGAAGCACACACCAGTACTTACAGGGTAGCATGGGACCCTGGTCATTGTTCCAAGCAATAAAAGAATGACTATAGTGACTCACAGACCAGAGCCCAGGCTGGGAGAGTATTAAACACACCTCTTCTTACATCATACCGCCTCGAAAGAACTAAAAGCAGATAGATCCCAGAGCCAGCTTGGAAGGCAGTTGTACAAAGAATCTGAAGCTTAGAACAGAGCTCCCTTCACCACAGTTACAGAGCCCAACTTTAAGAGTTTTTTTTTTAAGTTAAAAAAAAAGAAAAAGTCAGAAAAATGAGTGAACACCAAAAATAAAAACAAACAAACAAAAGAAACAAAATAGAAAGTTATTTTGTTGATAGGAAAGACAAAAACAAACTCAGAGAAAGACAATGAAGTCAATACTGCTGCATCCAAAAACTCCAAGGAGAATATGATTGCTCTCAAGCCCAAAATGAATTAATGGAGGGCTTAAAAGGATTTTTAAAATTAAGTAAGAGAGGTAGAAGAAAAAATGGGAAAAGAAATGAGATGCAGGAAAATCATGAAAAAAAGAGTCAACACCTTGATAAAGGAGATACAGAAAAATACTGAAGAAATGAATATCTTAAAAAATAGAACAGGGCAGCTGGGTAGCTCAGTGGAGTGAGAGTCAGGCCTAGAGACAGGAGGTCCTAGGTTCAAACCCGGCCTCAGCCACTTCCCAGCTGTGTGACCCTGGCCAAGTCACTTGACCCTCATTGCCCACCCTTACCAATCTTCCACCTATGAGACAATACACCGAAGTACAAGGGTTAAAAAAAAATAGAACAGGCCAATTGGCCAAAGAGATACAAAAATCTAATGAAAAAATAACTTCTTAAAAAGAAGAATTGCCCAAATGGAAAAAGACCTACAATAATGCACTGCAGAGAACTTCTTAAAAGGCCATATGGGGAAAGTGGTGCACAAAGTCAATGAAGAAAAGAACTCTTTACAAAGTAGAATCAGCCAAATGGAAAAGAAAGTGTAAAAGCTCACTCGAGAAAACTTAAAAATTAGAATTGGACAAGTGGAAGTCAATGACTCCGTGAGACATCAAGAAACAATCAAACAAAGTCAAAAGAATGAAAAAATAGAAGAAAATGTAAAATATCTCATTGGAAAAACAATTGACCTAGAAAATAAATCCAGAAGAGATAATCTAAGAATTATTGGACTACCTGAAAGCCATGATAAAAAAAAATAAGAACTTTGACTTTATCTTTCAAGAAATTATCAAGAAAAACTGAATAATATTCTAGAACCAGAAGGCAAAAAATAAAAATGGAAAGAATCCACCAATCACCTCCTGAAAGAGATCCTAAAAAGATAACTCCCAGGAATATTATAGCCAAATTTCAGAATTCTAAGGTCAAGGAGAAAATATTGCAGACAGCCAAGAAGAAACAATTCAAATATGAAGACATGATCAGAATAGCACAAGATGTAGCATTTTCTACATTAAAGGATCAGAAGTCCTGGAATAGGATAATGCCAGAGGGCAAAGATGCTAGGACTTCAACCAAGAATTATTTACACAGAAAAACTGATCATAATTCTTCAAGGGAAAATTGGGTATTCAATGAAATAGAAGACTTTCACACATTCCTGATGAAAAGAACAGAACTAAATGGAAAATTTGACCCACAAATACAATTCAAAAGAAAGTAAACAGGAAAGAGAAATCAAAAGATACTAAATAATTTGGAACTGTGTACAATCATACATAGGGAGATGGTTTTTATATCTCCAAACAACTTTATCATTATTAAGCCAGTTAGAAGGAGTATATTTAGAGAGAGGGAAAGGGTGTGAGTTGAAAATGATGATATAATAAGGGAAAAATAGAATGGGGTAAATTATCTCCCATAAAAGAGGCATGAAAAAGCTTTTACAGTGGAGTGGAAAATGAGGGAGCTGGGAAAGGGAATACACAAAACTTACTTTCATTGGAATTGGCTCAGTTGAATACAGAAATTTATCTTACCCTCCTGGAAAACATGAGGGGAAGAGAATGAGATAAGGGAGGTGGGGCTGATAGAAAAGAGGGGAAACTGGAGGAGATGGTGGTCAGAGATTAAGCAGGGGAAATAGGATGGAGAGTAATACACAGCAATCATAATGGTGAGAATTTTTTTACAACTTTTTCTTACAATTTTCTATAACTTACAAAATTTTTACTCTCTAATAAAGATCTAATTTCTCAAATACTTAGAGAAATGACTCAAATATATGGGAATACAAGTCATTCCCCAATTGATGAATGGTCAAAGGACATAAACAGAAGTTTTCAGACAATTAAAGTTCTCTCTAGGTATGCAAAAAAATGCTCTGGGGTACCACCCCATACCTATCAGATTGGCTATTATGATAGAAAAGGAAAATAACAAAAGTTGGAGGATATAAGAAAATTGAGACACAATTCCATTTGGGGGGAAGTTGTGAACTGATTCAATCATTCTAGAGAGTAATTTGGATCTATTCCCAAGGGTTATATAAACTGCATATTCTTTGACCCAGAAATATTATTCTTAGGTTTGTATCCCAAAGAGATAAAAAACAAAAAGGGGAAGTATCAATATGAAAAAAATTATTTAAAACAGCTCTTTTTGTGGGGTCAAAGAATTGGAAACTGAAGGAATACTCAATAATTAGAGAATGCCTGAATAAGCTCTAATATATTATTATAACAGAGTTCTATTGTGCTGTAAGAAATAACAAGTGTGAGGGGCTCAGAAAAACCTGGAAAGACTTACATGACCTGAAGCAAAGTGAAATAAACAGAACCAGGAGAACACTGTACACAGCGACAGAAATGCTATACAATAAACAACTGTGAATAACTTAGCTATTCTCAGCAATACAATTATCCAAATTATCCCAAAGGACTTATGATTGAAAAAAATACCACTTGCTTCCAGAGAAAAAGAATGGATGAGTGAATCCAGACCAAAGCAAATATTTTTATTTTCTTTCTTAAATTATTTAAAATTTGAGTTTCTCTTCACAAAAGATTAATATGGGAAAATGTTTTCCATGATTGCACATGTAAAATCTATATGTAATTGCTTATCATCTCAAGGATAAGCAATCTGTGAGGAGGTAGGAAAGAAGAGAATTTGAGACCTAATATTCCCTGAAAAATGTTGGAAATTGTTTTCACATGTAATTGGAGAAAAATTAGTTAAAATTTAAAAATAACCTAAAGAGGGCCTTTTTACAAAGCATAGAATTTCACTGAAAATGTGAGAAATTGGTAGAGCATGGTCAGTTCCCCCTATCATATTCTGGTGATTCCAAAAGGTAGGCTGTCAGCCTTAGAATTCAGATGTTGGTTAGAAAAACAATTTCCTTTGCAATCCTACATATTTTATTCTATGCATTAAAAATAAAGAACACTCCAAAAAGGGTCTATAACAGTGATTCCAAAAGTGGGTGCTACCACCCCCTGGTGGGTGCTGCAGTGATCCAGGGAGGCAGTGATGGCCACAATTTTTTTGTATTATATTCTATTCTGAGTTCAATAAATAGTTTCATAATTTCCAGGCAGCTCTAAGTAGTATTTTTTCTGGAAAGGGGGCGGTAGGCCAAAAAAGTTTGGGAACCACTGGTCTATAGTCTTCACTAGACTACCAAAGGTCCATGATATTATAAATCAGGTTCTTCAAACCCCTATTTAGAGCACCATTGAGCACTTTTTCACCATTCTATTAGCCTCACAAATTGGGGATAAGAACATTTTAAAGTCAAAAGTACATATTGACAATGATATGCCTTTCAACTCGAGACTTAAACAGAAAAATAATTGGAAGGATGATTGAGTTTTGAATGCATGATAGACACTAATAAAAGAATATTGGTAGAATTCCATGATAAATAACACTATTATAATTCAAATCTCTATATTATCTGCAAATTTCCAAAGCTTACCATTGATCCTTTTATAACATAATGGAAAGAACACAGGATCTGGAAATGGGGAGAGTTTTGTTTTAATTTCAACTTTGTCACTAACTAGCTGTGTGATCCTAGTTAACTTTTTTCACCTTTTCTTCATTCAATCATCCATCCATCCATCCATTAATCCATTCATTCAATCATTTGCTCTTAGAGCTGAAAGAATTTCTAGAAATCATCTAATCCAAACATTTCATTTTCGAGTTGAAGAAATTGGGACACACTTAGTCAGGCTCAGTGATATATGCAGTCACTGAGAGAATGACTCACAGTAGAGTTACAACTAGAATCTAGATCTTCTGACACTCACTGACAGACAGCTATATGGCATTGTGGATAGAGTTTGGCTTCAGGAAGACTCACCTTCCTGAGTTCAAATCCAGCCGTAGACACATACAAGCTGTGTGACCTTGGGTAAGTCACTTAACCCTGTTTGTCTCAATTTCACATCTATAAATTGAGCTGGAGAAAGAAATGGCAAACAACTCCAGTATCTTTGCCAAGAAAACCCTAAACAGGGCCACAAGGAGACAGAAAGGACCAAACAACAACAAAAAAACCTCACTGAAGTCTATTTCTTTATCTTTCAAATGTTTCATGCATGATCTTATTGGGTAGGCTTCTAATTTATACCCATTGAATATGATGCTTGTTGATGGTTTTAGATATATACTGTTTATTATTTTTAGGAAAGGTCCTTCTATTCCTATACGTTTTAGTGTTTTCATTAGGAATGGATGTTGTATTTTGTCAAAGGCTTTTTCAGCATCTATTGAGATAATCATGTGATTTTTGTTTGTTAGCTTGTTGATATGGTCAATTATGTGGATGCTTTTCCTAATGTTGAACCATCCTTGCATTCCTGGTATAAATCCCACCTGATCATGATGGATAACCCTCATGATCACTTGCTGGAGTCTTTTTGCTAGTATTCTACTTAAGATTTTTGCATCTATGTCCATTAGGGAGCTTGGTCTGTAGTTTTCTTTGTCTGTTTTTGGTCTGCCTGGCTTTGGAATCAGTACCATATTAGTATCATAAAAAGAATTCAGTCCTTTCTGACTCTTTGTGGCCCTGTTTGGGGTTTTCTTTTTTTTTCTCTTTTTTTAGAAAAATTTTTTCCATGGTTATGTGATTCATGTTCTTACTCTCTCTCAAATGCAGATAGTAAAATCTACCTCACATAAGAATAAAATGAGAACACTGATTCAAAACTGAATAAAACAAAAAAAATCAAAAGCTTATTATTCCTTTGCAAGTCAACATTTATGAACAATTCACTATGTGCAAAACATCAAGTTACATCTGGAAAGGTATAAAAACCCTTTGAAAAAACATGAAGGCAAAGTATCTTTAATGCAACAAAATTCCTATAAAACAAAAAAAAAAGTAGGACAGTCCTTTAACTCTCATCATAATGGAATTTAGCACTTTAGGGGAAAAAATCCCTAACACAAAGTGGCTATCTTTCTCTGGTACTGCATACTAACTTAGTCAATTGCAAGTATCTTGGCTCATGTTTAATTCATTTTAAATACCATTGAAACCAAGTCCATTTGGGATGGTGATGAAAAGTGACTATTAAGCTTTGATCTGCAGTCCTTCTCTGGGTAAGACTTTGGCTCAAATGGAAAGTACTTCTAGAATAAGAATGACCCCATGGAGTCCTTGAACATGCATAAATGCTAGTGCCTAGGGCCTGAACCAGGCACCAGACTTAATATAAAGTTAATAGTTGTATCTCCCCTTTATCTTGCCTTTGGGACATATTTTTATGGGAACTAGATGAAGAACTGTGAATCTCTGTGTCTATATATTTACAAGTAGATTCTCTTTGGGCTGGCAACCATGCAATTTTGGCCTGGGAACAATTGATGAAACAATTCTCTAGTTCATGCCACATGTCAGAGTGAGACAAATGCCCTGGTTTCTGTATGAAGTTTTCAGCTATTTCATAGCAAAAAAAAAAAAAAGAGAGTAAAGATGGCTTATTGGAATGACCCATCTATTGGTACCAGTGACTAGAGAGTACTCTGAAGACCTATTCTCAATTTCATTTTTAAATGTTTCTTCTTCTCTCCATTATTACGAGTGCCAAAAGAATGAAAGTTAAGTGAGTCATTGGACCTTGCCTGAGATGTCTTGCCATGACCCAGCCCCAGTTGTATTTGACTGCCTTGGTCTAATTAGTTTTAATTAGTTGGGGTGGAGGTGGGATTTGGATCATTAGTGAGTGATATGTCAAAGTCCTCCAGGTGGCCTTATCTCCACATCAGGACTGGTCTCCTAAATGTCTATAATGTCATTGTTTCTGTACTTTCACTTTCAGCATGAATTCATTATTTACTTCTGATAAACGCTTTTCTGGTGTCTCACCACTGAGAAATGCCAAGGCTTTCTATTAATTGCGATAGGGTCTTTCAGAGATTCCAAGAGGAAATAGATTGGGTACATGGTTTTTAGGGCCTTTTGTTACAAGGAAGATGAACAGAGAAAGTTTAGAGACAGAAAGTCTTAGATGGATAATCATTAAAAATTATTCTTTTGGTTCTCATGCGTGATGAAGAAACAAATGCTGTACAAAGCAAGTCAATCATAGTCCTCCCCTCAGGAGTTTATGATGACATGGATAGCCTTGATTAAAACAAATGAAGAAACAAAAACAAGATTAGGTCCAGGGAAAATTCTGAAAGGACAAAGAATTATTTGTAGGTCTATAAATATTCTGAAATTATTTCCAAGGACATTCTGGGCAAACAATCCTTTTTCAAAGCACTGATGTCCAGATGATTAAGGGTAAGGGAAAATCTCTAACTTCTATCCACAATTGGGATTTCATTCCCTATGCACCTCCTCTCTGAACACCACTGCTATGTGAATACTTCACTTTTGGAAATAATATTGATTAACTCCAAATTACCATTACTGCTACCATTCCATTTTCCTGAGTCTGATTAATTCATGGCAATTTTTCTTCATAAGACCCTATATGGCATCAAATGATTGGCTTCAGACACTGGCAGAAACAATGTAACCCTAAATTCTTTCTCCAATTGGGTAGAGAAGCTCACAGAGTCTCTGATCCATTCTAAGTGCTTAATAAATATTTATTGAATTGATTGACAGCACTTGCAAGTCCTTCTAGAGTGGGGAAAGGACAAAACTCCAGACATAGCAAGAATAATTTGTTAAAACTGGAAATCATAAGATGGCAGGTTGGGGCAAGCATATCCTCTATTTTGTTCTACTCTTCTTTACCCCAACATGGTGGCTTCCTGAGTAATGGTCTTACTTCAGTCCCCCAAGGTTTCTCTCCTCACCAAGGGAGTTACTTTCTACTGTACCCTCCATTCAACTGAGAGTAATTGCATCCTGCTTATTTCTCAGCTGGTAAGACACAAAACTCCTACTTACAGTTATGGAGCAAATGTTCTTTAAAAATAGTTCATTTTTTCAATTAAGCATTTTTTATTAATCTGTCATTGTATTACTGTCCTCCAATTGAACAGTTGTTTTTTTTTTAAAGAGAAAGAAAGCCGGTATACATAGCTGCATAATCCAGCAAAACAATTCTCCACATTAGTCAAGAATTATATTTGAAAATGCATGAGTCTTTCTTCATTTTAAGATCATTATCTTTTATTCAGGAAATGTTTTAATTTAATTATTTTGGATTCATGGATTATCATTGTGTTGATGATTAGAGTTCTAAAGTTCTTCAAAGTTGATTTTCTTTATAATGTTTATGTCAATGTATAAGTTGTCCTAATTCTCTTCACTTCCCTCTGCATCCATTCATATAGGTATTCTCAGTTTCCTTCAGAACAATTTGCTTCATCAGTTCTTGTGCCACTCTTTTCCATTATGTTCATAGGGTGATTATTGTCCTTTGCACTCAAAGAGACCCAAACTGCCATATCTAGTGGTGTCTTTTGACTCCAGCATAAATTGGATTTGGGTGAGGCAGAGTTGTATAAAGTCACTGGTCTTACTCTCTTTTGCCAAGTCATTGAAGTCCAGGGTCAAGACAAAAATCAACACGACTGGTGGGGGTTTAGCATGTAGTGAATGACCTTGGCTTTTTCAATGTCTGATCAACTTGTAAGAGTTCCATAGCACCTGCTTCAGCCTCCTTTGTCTCTGTTGGAACAAATTTTTCTCATTTGCCTCTTCTACCAGGGGAAAGTCTTCACATGTCTGAGATAGAGACTTCTCTGGGATAGTCACCAATGGGCTTGACATCTACTGATTACCCTCACGCTGGTTTAGCCTTCCTGTCCAGACAGTTTTACTGGGATGTGGCCACCAGGCATGCCACAGCTTCTTGAAGTCACCAAAGGAGGAGAGAAGCCTTGGAAAGGACTCCACAAGTCCTCCTATTGGAGGCACTAGCCATCCCTAAATAATCAGGGAACTCCACTCATGTATCACAATTTGTTTAGCCATTCTTCAATAAGCCTATGCTCCTTAGTTTCCAGTATTTGAATAGGACTGCTTATGATCAGACTGTGACTTAGATGCTGAGAAGGAACACACTCAAAGGATCCCATATCAGGTTGTTACTCAAAGGCAAGCAGATACGCTCAGCTCTTTAATTCCACAGGCAAGAGCAAGCACAAGGGCTGCTGTGGGTATATGCATAGGTAGGATGCAAACCCTGGTGGAGAATATATCCTGTTCAAGAGGAGCAATCTTAGGCTCTTTGCTCTTACATCTGCTTGGAGTTGCAAGACAGAATCACAAATACCAAGGGATATAAAGACCCTTGGAGCAGTCAATCAGAGAAGGGGCAACCTTCCCTTTATTGTGATAAGGAAAGTTTGCTAACCTTGCATAAACAGATTAATAAAATCAGCTAAATTGATTAAGATCAAGACAGCCTTGCATTCCTTGCCTAAATGAAACTTACTCAACCAATTTTGGGATACATAGGAACTTCCTGGTACCTATGAAGTCAGATCAATTGATAGTCAAAGACAAAGTCATTTTTGTCAGGATGACGTATGCACATTTGAAAAACCACATAGATCCTTTTTCTCTTTGATTTCTTTAGGGTATAGACCCTTTAGTGGCATAGCTATGTCAAAATATGTTTTTTTGGGGGAGCATAGTCCCAAATTGCTTTCTAGAATGACTAGACCAGTTCACAGCTCCACCAACAGTGCCATAGTGTGCCTCCCTGAAGATTCTCCAACATTTGTCATTTTCCTCTTTTGTCATCTTTGCTAATCTGATAGGTCCAAGGTAGGACCTTATTGATGCTTTAATTTGCACTTCTCTTATTATTAGTGATAGAAGGGGTGCCAAACTCACCGCTGGGCAATACAGTTAATTGGGAAATGTTTAACAAAATAGGTAAAAATATAATACAACATAGATAATATTTTTTTTACTAATTTTGGGGTTTCTAGGTTGATAAGCAGCAATCTGGCACAAGCCTTAAAGGAGTGTCAAGCATTTCTAGTTTCACCTGGATAGCCCCTTCCAGTAGGGATTTATGGGAAAGCAACAAACTCTGCCTCTTCCATAAGCTTCAAGTGGGCCATCTGAGTCTATTTACAGATATATCCTTTTGCCTAGGATTTTTCATGGCTACCTTCATGACAATGTCTAATGGCATGCATTGTCCTATGAGTTTAGTTCTTGGTTCAAGGATTCTTTGAGAAAAATGGCAAGCTTATTAAGACACTTACTGATTCTTTTTTTATTTCATAAGAGATGATGACACTGGAATGCTTTACAAGGCAATAACAGAAATAGCTACACTCATTCATTGCTGGTGGAATTGCAAACTTATTTCTTGACCTTCTTCATTCTGATTCCTTCTCTTGGTTTGAACAGCTTCTCTAGACCACAGTTGATTGTGTAGATAAAATTTAAAGGGATGCCTTGAGTACATTTTTTAAAGTCTGTTATCGAACATTCACCAGCACATCCCTGCATAAAGGTGTCATCAGATGATACTATTAAATAATATTCTCTAGGGAGAAAATGAGGTTTGGGGTAGATTTTTTTTGGCAAGTAAGAAAAGATTTTATTTTGTGGTGGGGGGAAAAAGAGAAAGATACAAAAGACAGATAAGGCCAGATGACGGTTGCTGGACACTTTCTAGAACTCTTCACTTTCATCTCCCTCAATAGAGTTCGTGCTTACTTCTTTGTAATCCTTCTCCAAGGCAACCAAATCTTCCTGGGATTCACAGAATTCTCCTTCCTCCATGCCTTCACCCACACACCAGTGTACAAATGCCCACCTTGCATACATAAAGTCAAACGTGACCTAGATGGGTCCATGTCTCGGCAATGATGGTCATGTTACTTAGCACGCATACTGCCCACTGAATTTCTGCCAGGTCTCCACTGGGTACCACAGTTGGGGGCTGGCAATTGATACCAACCTGGAAGCCAGTAGGACACCAGTCTACAAACCGAATGGTTCTCTTGGTCTTGATTGTGACAATGGTGGCATTGACATCCTTAGGTACCACATCACCACTGTAGAGCATGCAGCAAGCCATGTACTTTCCATGATGAGGGTCACACTTCACCATATGGTTGGAGGGGTCGGCTTGGGGTAGATTTTGGGGGAAATATAACTTGCACTAGCAAGAGGAAAGGGGAAGGCACTGGTGTGGTGGGAATGGCAGATGATAAGGCATTGGGAGAAATAATGTCAAAATCCCTCAGTAATAATAATTATGCCTCACCTAAAAGTCATGTCATGTAATGTGACTTTTACATGAAAAACAATTACAGTCAATTTGGGGGAATGTCATGAGATGATTATAGTTATCCCAAGAGGATGCCTAGCATGGGGAGAGGACTGGAGGCCATGCCACATAAGGAACAGTTATAGGAAGTTGGCATGTTTAGCCTGAAGCTGTACATAAAATCCATTTCCAAAAATTTAAAAGGTTGTCATGTGGAAGGAGAATTAGATTTGTTCTGCTTGACCCCAGAGGGCAAAACAATGTGTGGAAATTGCAAAGAGGGAGATTTTGACTTTGCTAAGGAAAAACTTCCTAAGAATGAGAGCTGTTCAAAAGCAAAAAGGGTTCCTTCCAGAAGAATAGTAAATTCTTTGATCCTGGAAGTCCACAAGCAGAGGCTGAGTATCTACTTGTTGAGGGCTGTTAAGTGGGGGCCTGTTTAGGTACAAGTCAGATAAAATTCTTTCTTCCTATTCTTAGAGAGTATAGAATTATAGAATTCCATGAAAACTCAAATAAAGAATCCTTGATGGGGTGATAAAATAGACATAATTTTTTCCTAATTTTTCAGAAACCTATGAGGATGAAGAGACTGGCCACAAGTCATAGAATATTTTAGTGGTATAGTCAGAAGTGAAGGCTAATTCATGGTCTGCTATTTCCCTGGGCTAGACTTGGCCTTCAGAACAAATGCTGCCTTGCAAGAGACACCTCCCAAGCTAATTGACTTAAAAATTAGAGCTCAGATGTCGAAAGAAGAAGGGAGTAATCAGGAGTGAGATTGTGCTCATTTTACCTCTTTAAATTTTAATACAGAGTGAGATTTGTTAAGAAGGGGAGGTCCCGAGGTAGTCAAGGTCATCAATAATTCAGCAAAGACTGTCACGCTGTAAACAGCACATGGTACCCAGCTGATGCTCATGGTGGTGGTGACTCTGGCTGACTCTAATTTTTTAAACATGGAGAAAGCTCAATTTTCCTCTTCCTTTAAATATTAGGTGTTTCTCTTTTCTATTTATAGTTTGTAAATGATCAGAAAATTGCTTTAACTACAATAGAATTCAGGTGGAGGGATTTTGGTGTAGGAGAACAATGGTAATTCAGTGTAGAGTTTAAGAGTTGGACCTTGGCCCTGAGAAGTTATCAGAATACATACAAAGCCCATTCATAAAGTATACATATGATCTATATGCTATATAGTGCCATCTATGTGCCATACAGTGTCATACACTTATTTTTTCTTTGAGGAAAATGACTAATGATAGTAGAGTTTCTATGCTTTATGCAGTCCCAGATGCCAAACAAGCTATTTATGTGTCATATGAGGCTATTTGTATGAATATTATTAGCATATGACATGGTATTTGCCATTATTCCCAACTTTATATCTGAATATGCCACAAAAGCCTTCTGTCTTTTTCTGTGCCAGGGCATGTCTCTCCTAAAGCTTCATACCAATTAAATTGGCAAAAAGAGAAATATACCAGCTATGGTAAGAATAATATTGACCATGTAGGTTATTCTGATTTTTCCTTAAAAGGTATCAAAACCATCCTTCAGACTTATTGAACTCAAGGGACTAAGGCTTGGATTTAACAGGTGAGCCACTAATATAACTTCTTGGTGACTTAAATAAAAAAGCCAATACTCAGAAGCAGGCATTCAACTGAATTGATGCTGTACCTTTGCTGAGCATCCTTTCCATGGTATGGCTAAGAAAATTTCTTTTTGATCTTAGATGGTCTACAAATATTTCCTTTCATTCCAATTCTGAACCTAAAACACTAAACCAGCCTAATCTCTCTCTCTCTCTCTCTCTCTCTCTCTCTCTCTCTCTCTCTCTCTCTCCTAGAGCTTTTCCATATTAGATGTATATATTATGTTATTGTTACATTGCATATTATGTTATATATATAAAGGATAACTCGAATGAAAAGAAAAAGAAACAAAGTAAGCATTTGGAGCAAAGTCCTCCTTAACCCAAAGGAAGCAATGGAGGTTTTTAAAGTGAGTAAATGACTCACCAAACATTCTCCCCTTTCTAGCAAGAGGGCAAGAAAGGTTTCCTGGTCTCTGTTTCTTATCAGAACTGGATCATCAGAGAAGAACTGCTCCAGGACATGGTTTGTACTTTCATTGTCTTCCCTCCTCAGGCTCTGGACTCCCCACAGTCGCTCTTCCCCTCCCATCTTCTCTTCATGGCATGGCACATGCCCCTATCTGCTAATGTTGGTATTCACTTCTTTCTCCCTCCTTGCCACATAATACATTTACTTAGTTTCCCCTCTCTTCAGTTTCACCATCTACTCAGAGGCCCTTTTTCCAAAGGTGGCAGGGGAAAGTTGGGAGTTTAGGTCACTCCACCAACAGGGTCACTCCCTGAAGTCTATTCACCCCCAAATCAGGTTAAATCTATGTGTTCTTTTTTTTTGCATTTTCCCCAATTACATGTTAGTACAATTTTTAATAATTACTTTCTGATATTTTGTGATCCATCCCTTCTTTCTCCTCAAAATGGCAGGTAATATGATATGTGCTTTATGTGCTTTCATGGAATATGTGTTTCCCTGTTCATCATATTATGAAAGAAGACATATATTACTTATACATAAAAAAAGATCATAAAGGAAATAAAGTGAAAACTTATATGCTTCACTCTGCATTCAGAGTCCATCAGTTCCTTCTATGGCAGTAGACAGTTAGTTTCATCATAAGACCCGTTAGAGTTGTCTAGGATCCTTGCATTGATGATAATTAAGTTATTCATAGTTGATCATCATACATTACTGCTATTATTATATGCAACATTTTTCTGGTTCTGCTCACTTCATTTTATATCACTTCATATAAATTTTTCTGGGGTGGGAGGTGATCATCTTGTTCATCCTTTTTTGTAGTACAATACTATTTCATCACAATCACATACTACAACTTTTTAGCCATTTCCCAATTGATAGAAATTCTTTCAGTTTCCAATTTTTTGCCCCCACAAAAAGAGCAGCTAAAAATGTTTTCGTACAAGTAGGTCTTTTCCCCCATCTTTGATCTCTTTGGGACAAAGACCTAGTTAATAGTGGTATTTCTGGATGAAAAATTAAGCTAGATGTGGTTCCAGATTGCTCTCTAGAATGGTTGGTCAGTTCACAGTTCTATCAACTGCATGTGTCCCAATTTTCCTACATCCCTTCCAACATTTATCCTTTTCCTTTTTGGTCATATTAGCCAGTCTCATAGGTGTAAAGCAGTATCTCAGAGTTGTTTTAATTCACATTTCTCAAATCAATAGGGATTTGGAGCATTTTTTCATAATGACTAAAGACAGTATTGATTTCTTCACTTGACAATTGTCTGTTCATGTCCTTTGACCATTTAGCAAATGGAGAAATATATGATTATTTAATGCTAACCTTAGATTTAATTGCTACTGCCTACATAAAGTTCTCCTTAACTCCATTGTGATTAACCACTTTCTACATTAGCCCTGGATAGCACTTTGTTTTGCATGAATTATCATGCAATTTTGCTTATTATAGTTCTTCACATTGATGTCTTCATCCTTCATTGAATGTAAGCTCCTTTAGGGCAAGGATAGTGTCTTATGTAAAGTTTGAATCTCTCCCAGAACTTTCTTTGCCAACATAGTAGCTGGTTGCCATTACCACACAACTGCTTGAAGTTGTGTTTCAGCATGATTTTTCTGATATTCCTCCAGCCAACTGCATCCAAAGTACAAAGGTTAAGAAGAGAAGAAGAAAGATGGGGAACAATTCTGAAATAATCAGCATTTCTATGTCATATCTTTTCTTTCGGAAAAAATTGCCTTTCAGGTTCATTGGAGGCTCTGCTGACTTCACAGCCTGCTTTATCCTCTCAATATTTTCTGCTCTCTAAAATCATTGTTTTGGTCTCTTTCATACACATAAAATAAAGGAGACCAACTGGGAAACTCCCACTCTCTCAATATAGTGCTGTGATTTTTCTCCTATTCTTTACATTTGCTTGCAATCCAGATGGCCCCCTGGGGAGGGGGAATGTCTCCCAGCAGTATGGCTCCACACAGCCTACAAAATTCTTAAAGACAAGAGAGTGATAGCTGACCAAATTTTGTATCTCTCACAATCTGCACATACTAGGAGTTAAAAAAAATTAGCTTGAATAAATAAACTGTGAGTGTCTAAGAATTAATTCAATTCCACTCAATTCAACAAGGCATTATTCTAAATACTGAACATAAAGGGGGAGAGGGGAGAAAATAGTCCTTCAAGGAATTTATATTTTATGAGAGGAATCCAAACATAGAGATAAAGAAATACAAAATAAAGAGGAACATAAAATTATTTCAAGAGGAAGAGGGCACCAACAATTGGGCAAATTAGAGAAGACATCATTCAGAAGGTGGTATCTGAGATGTACTTTGAAGGAAGCAAGACATTTTCCTTGGCAAAGGGGAGAAGGGAGTGCAGAGCTGAAGGTGACATGACAAGCCTTCTGCAGTGTCAAAGCTTTTTCTTCCCAGATGCCTCGAATGAGCAAGGAGAGAAAGCCTATTCTACATTATTAACCTTGTCTGAGTTAGAGGGTCTGGCAATCAACCAGGCTTAAGTATGGTTTGAGTGTCTGCTGGGTGTAAGTGAGACGACAGAAACACTCAGCAGAGTCATAGAGAAGTAGAAGATACCCTTGTCCCTGCTCATGAGGAAAATTCAGGCCCAATTAAAGTAGAACCAAGTTTAGTGAATAGGAGATTGACCTCTTGGAGATTTTCTGTGGGAAGCTTTTCTGAGAAGATCAGGCAATCTTCCTAGTTAGGGATTAAGCAGGGGTGAGAAAGAAAACAATAATCATTATTATCATTAAAATCTGACACCAGAAACTCACCATCCTTCTTAGATGACAAATCTCTATCCTACAAATAAAAACTTCATAATATCATGGAGAATTCAATAAATAAATTGTATGAGAACTGGACCATCATCACAGACAACAGTTGCCCATAAACACCTAGACATAATATAAAATAAATTTCTAAATAATATTTTAATAGATATCATTGCACCGAATACTCATAATCTCAAATTATGTGGACTAAAAAGCACTAAAAATATAGTTTATAAATAAAGACCTAATAGAAGAAATCAAAACCATATAGGAAAAGGATGAAGTAGATATCTTCCCCATCATCCTGTCTGCTTCTACAACTGACTCAAAGAAACTTTCAGAGAGCTTGCAGTGGACAAGCTGACATCTCAATAATTCTTTTGAATTTCTGAATGCAATCATCTTATCCATTTGTGCTATATTCAATATGAAAAACACCACCACAAAATAATAAAAGGACAGCAACTTACCACAGGACTGTTTCAGTGCAACTCCATAGAAGTAAGATGAGGATAAGAATATTGCTAGTTGGCTCAGTGGATTAAGAGTCAGACCTAGAGATGGGGGGTCCTAGGTTCAAATCTGACCTTAGACCACTCTTCTTGCTTTGGAACCAATACACAAAAATTGATTCAGAGGAGGAAGGTAAGCATTTAAAAAGACATAAGGATGCAATAATAATAATGTAAAAGAATAACATCTGTATAGTGTCTTATCCTGTGAACTTTTCTACCTGAACATAATTAAAAATTGAGAAGAAATATAATAATAATAACAATAACAATAAAACATATCACCAATACAATGATTCTAACAATTCCCATAAAAGGTTTCATTTCTTCAGGGAAACTATTTAACTTTATTATAATTCTACCTAATCTTAAATCAGATACCAATCTCTGAAATAGAACTAAATGTGGCTTCCAAACTGAAGGCATTTAACCAAGACATCTCATGAACCACTAGGGATAACATCATGCTATTATGGTTCTATCAAAAAAAAAACAAATTAAACTCCTCCTTCATCTTGTGGAATCTTTTCTCATTAATATCAAAATATCATTGGGACTCATTAAATGTAAAATTCTCAGCACAGAACAATGAAAAACAGAGACTGAAGGCTTTGAGCCTGAATTCAGAATTCATTATGTCAATGGATAAAGATGATTTCTACTAATACTTTAGTGTCTTCCAGGTAAGACAGGTTGAGCATGAAAAGATTGAAGAGAAGATGATGGCTGAATATGTTGAAATTTACTAGCATCTTGAAATTAAAACGGAATGGGAAGAAAATGTTTTAATGAACATCTAGGTAATACTTGTCTTAATGGTCACCTTCATAATAGTTAAATAGACTATAAGAGACTTAGTAAATATACTAACAAAATCCAGCACAATATTAACACAACTAAAATTAAAAAATAGTCAAAGAGCCCTCCATGAGACATACACATGGAATTATGTGGATATCAACAGTATGTTGACCAAGAAAAGTATATTGAATGGCTGAATCATGCAGAATTATTTGTTGAAATGGAGGGGTTTATGATGACAGTTCTAGATCAGATCATTTTCACCCGAAATTTCAGAAGGGATATCCTTAAGGAAGTTGGACTTGATGATCAATGTAGAATATGCAGGGAACCATCTGGCTAGCCACCTCAATGAATAGCATTGAATATAAAGGAAATCAAGCAAAATATAATGATTTGTCCTAGAACCTTTTTTATATGAACTCCATCAAAAAGATGAGAAAGATGAGATAATGGTAAGAATAACTAATATTTCTTTAATACCTTAAGGTCTACAAAGAACTTTCTAAAGTGTCTTGCTCCACTATGAATTCTGATTATTGTTGGGTATTCCAAAAAGAGGGGGAAAGAGAACTGACAGAAGAAGTACTAGATCCCAAGTCAGAAGACTTAATTTCAAAACCTCCTTGTCACTCATCACATATGTAACCTTGAACATGTTACTTAACTAACAAAATTATACAATATTATTAAAACTAAGATTCAAGAATAGAATAAGAGAATAAAAATCTGTTGGCTCAGTGATAAAATGTCAGAATTGGATCAGAATTTTGAGCTAGAATGCTTATCCTAGTTCATATACATAATCCCCAAAATCAACATGATCACAGGTCTGGTCCAAAATGAGCTAACAAAAAATTAGCGAACCCAATTCCTAGAAAGGGAAGAACAATCAACAAGCACTTACTAAACATGTCAGACACTGTATCAAAGGTAGGTAGGTAGAGTTAATATCCCAGAGGAACATTTTCTTTGTTTAAAGGCAAGATGCAGCTTCAAAAATTGGAACATGGATCTTCCTTGTTTTCCCGGTTTCTGCAACCAGCAGAAAATGCTTATCACAAGTGCCTGGCATATGTTAGGCATTTAATCAATGTTTATTGATTGACTAATTGCAATTGCTCCTCACACCCCAAACCACGCCATCACTACCAGTTAGTGAGATTTTAAGCATTATTACTATTAGCACTGTGGGCAGGTTTCTTTCAGAAATCCTTTGTACCCTATCCCAGTGATGGCTGGTAAATATTTAAAAAACAATTTTACCCCACCTCCAAAAAAATGAAAGCTCCACCCACTATCAAGTTGAATCTGTATTATTAACAATTTCTCTATTACTTTAAGTTAGAATAATCAACAAAATAATGAATGAAGCCCCTGCTTTGCTGACTTCCAAAGGTGGGAGTGCTCACACTGAAAATGTAACAATCTGCTCACTCCTGTCCTACTACCACTTAGAGACCTAATTTTCATTTATTTGAAAATTGGATAGCACTGGAAGCATTAAATTTAACCAATTCAGCAAGCAGGGGCAGAGGGGTAAAGTGAAGCTTCTTAAGTGTAACCACACTGGTAGGTATAATGTAACTATTACCAATAGAGCAACTATATTAAATTTCCTATTTCTCCCTATTCTGGAAACACACAGAGAAGAATTGATTTTCTTGAACAAATCTAAGAATCAAGCTTTTTTTTCTTTTCTCCTTTTCTTTCTTCCTTCCTTCCTTCCTTCCTTCCTTTCTTTCTTTCTTTCTTTCTTTCTTTCTTTCTTTCTTTCTTTCTTCAAAGTCATTCACTGAATTCGAGGCCATCACCAGTTGTCCTGATTTTCGTCTTGCTACTATACTTTGATGACTATGGAAGAAACACAAGGCTAACAACTTTGTGCAATTCTGCCACTCTTCAATTCACTCACAAGACAAGACATCATCCTGTGATATCACTGGTCCTCTTTGAAAATGAAGGACCAACAACCAACAATAGTTCCAGACAGACAATATTGTTTCCTATTGTCTGGGAGAGATTGAGAAACTCTTATTATAAGAGACTGTATATACATGGATGGACACCCAGGGTTGGATTGAGTCAAGATTCTAATTTTTGGGTTTTGAGAGAAAGTGGAGCTTCAGCAGGGGCTTTGGAATGCCAACTGAGTTGCCCAGTCATAGACACAGCATTGCTGCCATGAGACCACACTACCAGAGGGTGCTGAAGCTACCTGTAGACTTCAGCAGCCAGAATGGAACAGTGAAAAAAGGGGCTTGAGATACCAGTGCTTGCTGACTTTCTATTTAGGAGAATAAGTATCAGGCAGTAAAGTGGCTGTTCTCTCCCTATCTTTTCAAAGAAAGACTTTAATGTTTTTCTATCCATTAAGTTTGTTCATAATTCCTGATTTAATTAGTACCTTAATGTTGGATTACTCTAGTCAAAAATATGATAATCATAACTTCTTTTTATGTGGCTTTTTCATTATTTTTGAGTGGAGGATTATCAAAGAGGGGAACAATGACTTTTCTTGGCATAAAGATTGACATCCCCGAGTCTCAGTTTTCTCTTCTGTAAAATGAGGGAATAGTCTTTAAGATCTCTTCTGACCCCAAATGTAAAATCCCATGATCTTGTTTTATAGATGAGAAAACAGAGATTAAGAGAATGAGATACCCAAACCAGCAAGGTTAGAACTGGTTTTCAAATTCCTTTTAAAAAAAAAGATGGGAGAGATGGGGCAGTGCACAGCTGGGTGGCTCACTGGATTGAGAGCCAGCCCTAGAGACAAGAGGTTCTGGCTTCAAATCTAGCCTCAAACACCTCCAAGCTCTGTGACACTGGGCAAATCACTTAACTCACCCTCATTGCCTAGTCTTTACTCCTCTTCCATCTTAGAACTAATACACAGTATTGATTTTTAGATGGAAGGTAAGGGTTTACAAAATATATTGAATTGGCCCCAGAGGGCTAAACTGGTAGCAGAGAGAGGAAGTAGCAAAGAGACAACTAGATGCTGATGAAGATTCAGAAGCAATTTGAGAAAAACTGATAATATAGATTTACTCATTTTAATAAACATCCTAAAGTAAGTAAAGATGAAGCTGAGTCTCTCGACCTAAGTGAAAGCAAGTTAGTCATCATTTTTGTCTGGGAGTTAGTTGGGTTGTCCAGTGTCTCCACTGGTTCACCCGCCCTCAGTAGGGCAAAGAAATCTCTTTGTGGAGGAAGATAATTAGAAAGTAGAGCATGACCAATGGGAGAAGAAAGAGAGTGTTTGGATCATGCAATTAATTGCTACTTTCCAAGGTTGGGACTGAGAGGAAGGAATGAGTACCCATCCCCTTTGTCTTCACTCTCAACCAAACAGTCCTCTAAACACTGACACTATAAAAGTGACAAACCAGTGAGGAAAGAGGCAAGATTTTGACCATAAGGTATGTTGGTTCATAAAGTTATTACTATAAATCAGGGCACATTTTCTCTACTATAATAAGCTCTAATATTTCCCTAGGGAAGAAAAAACAGAGAGGGGAAAATTCCATAGTGGCCTTACTATGTTAAAGGCTGCTATTTCTAGTTAGTCACTGGCTATTTTTCATCTCTGCTGAGGAAATGATCTGAAGGTTTTGCATTCAAGTCAGTTTTCCTCATTCTGCATCACAGCTGTGTTTCTGGAAAGCTGTATGTCAAACAGAACATTGTTATGAATGCAAGAAGTTAGCTCAATATTTAAAGGAACCCCTTACTCCATCTCTTTACAAAGCCAAGAATTATTTTATAGAACAAATAATAAGTTCCTGTTTGTTAAGATCAGAATTTTAGAAATCATTTTCTTAAAATACTGCAATTTAATTCTAACTCCTATCCTCTCCTCAAACCACACATCCCTCCCCATGCAAGTAACTGAAGGGCACAAAAATGATGTAACAGGAAACCATCCCAGAGTTTTCAGACTAAATAATTTCCATCTTCTGCCCAGATGTTGCCACTACAATAAATCAGCTGTTGCTACTTTCACAATACACGTAGGCCTAGGCAAGGATGAGCTAGAACCAGTTCAGATTGGCCCAAAGAGAGTCATTTATTAAATTTTCAGTATGAGTATTTATGCCCTGGAATTAAGAAAAGCTTCATACGGAGACCTGATTTAATGTTTTGTTGATTCTATACATCTAAGAAGGTGATAGAGAAAACATTAATAATGCAGATTAAATTTTAAAGCATGTTATTTGTACAGAAAGTCAATTGTTAAACATTTACCAGTACACCCCAGGGCATATGTAGCAAATTTCATTAGGGTGTACATGCAGGGAATTTTGCTTATTTTTAAAAAAGCAAATATTTATTGAATACTCAATACTTAAGCACATTGGTATTCTTTTTTATCAAACTGAATAAACTGATACTTTACTAAACTTAAGACCATCCAAATCCAGGATCAATCACTAGCTATGTGACCTTGGGAAAGTGACTTAACCTCTGTCTTCCTCAGTTCTCACAATTATAAGATGAGAATAATAATAAAGCATTCTCTCAGGGTTGTTGTGAAGATCAAATGAAATAATATTTATAAAGTGCTTAGCACAGTGCACAACAAATAGTAGATACTTAGTAAAGCCATATTCCCTTCCTTCCTCCCTCCCTTCCTTCTTTCTTTCCTTCCTTCCCCTTCCCCCTTCCTCTCTTTCTCCTTCGTTCCTTCCTTCCTTCCTTCCTTCCTTCCTTCCTTCCTTTCTTCTTCCCTTCCTCCCTTCCTTCCTCCCTTCTTTCCTTCCTTCCTTCCTCCCTCCCTTCCTTCCTCCCTTCCTTCCTTTCTTCCTCTCTCCATTCCTTCTTTCCTTCCTTCCTTCCTTCCTGCCTCCTCCCTTGATACAACAATATAAATCATAGAACTATGAATCTAGATATGACAAACTAAGCCAAATCTTCTCCTTTTACAGATGAGGAAACTGGGACTTGCTCAAAGCCACACATAGCAGTTATCAGAGCTATGATTTGAACCCAAGTCTTCAGACTCTAAATTTAACAGTCTCCTATGTCACAGAGGGTATCCTATGACTAAATTAAAATATAAGGCAACTTTCTGGGGAGACATTAACTGTTTCCTTGAGCCTTGTTGAGTCCTGTCAGATCTAACACCCTGGCTGAGATGACACCCGCCCCCACTGCTACCATTGTTGTCTCACACAGTACTGAAGGAGGTTAGGATCATCCCTGTGTGGCCTGAAGCAAAAAATCTCTAACTATCTCCTACTGCCAAAGTGCCCAGCTCAGAGAAGCTCCCTGTATGTGGTGCACACTTCCAAACACTGATCTTCATAGCAGAGTCCTTAACCTGTGAGAGAGTATGGCAAGCAAAATGGAGGAAGATGGAGGAGGCAAACAAACCATCTGGTTTGGTACTGAAAGGGGTGAGGAAAGACAGTATGAAAATATAACCGGTATCACTTAACCCCTCCCTTCCCTATATCCCACATTTCCTTTGGCACAGGAAGAGCCCTGAACTCCTAAACAAAGGTGACCCACCAAACGCCAATCCCCACATTATCACAGCACTTTAAGTCTAACAACATACTTTCCTCACAACCACCCTGTGGGTCGAAACATTATTGTGAATATTATTATCCTAACTGCCTGAGCCACAGTTTATTCTTCTGTAAAATGGAGAGATTAGACTAAGTGGTCTTGGAGGTCTCTCTTGGCCCTAAATGTCAAATCCTATGACCCTATTTTATAGGTGAGAAATTGATATTAAGAGAATGAGTTGCACAAAGTCACACAGCTAGCAAGGGTCAGAACTGAGATTCAAACTCCTCTTGAAAAGCAGTTGATTTGTATGTCTAAAGAGACAGAGACAGAGAGACAGAGACAGAGACAGAGAGGCAGAAACAGAGAGACAGACAGAGAGAGAGAGAGAGAGACAGAGACACAGAGAGAAAGACAGACAGAGAAAGAGATAAAGAGACAAAGAGAAAGAGAG
>NC_058133.1:80391076-80435917 GCF_016433145.1 Gracilinanus agilis | reverse complement strand
AGGAAGGAAGGAAGGAAGGAAGGAAGGAAGGAAGGAAGGAAGGAAGGAAGGAAGGAAGGAAGGAAGGAAGGGAGGGAGGGAGGGAGGGAGGGAGGGAGGAAAGGAAGATCAGACTTTTCTGTATGATCCTGCAGGGCTAAATTAGTAGTAGAAGGCAAAAATCTCTAAGAGGCAAATTTCAGTTTGACACAAGGGAAAATGTCCTAATGATCAGAACTGTCAAAAAATCAAATAGAGTGGTCCAAGAGGTGGTGGGTTCCACTTCAATGGAAGGCTACAAGCTAAGGCTGAAATGATTATTTACCAGATCTATTTGAGTATCCTGATCCTAAACCCCATGCTCTTTCTACTACATCACTCTCAAATATCCCTTCCCCACTTGAAACAAACTAATCATGGGTATCACTGATGAAACAAGGATATTTGGAGATAAGATGGTGAGTTCAGTGAACCCTGTACCTATACTCAGAGCCAGTCCTTGCAAACTCTCTGCTCATGAGTGACAAGAAAGGTGTAGATGAATGAAGCCCATAATCAAATGCACAAAACTCATTAGATTATCATTTTGGTTTCCACCAATCTCTTACCAGAACTGCTGACAAAGAGGAACATGATGGGCCAACTTTGAGCATTCTTCCAGGCTCACCCTCAGCTGGAGACACTTAAAGTCATGAAAATATTTCAAAAGGGAAAATGCAGAGGAGAAGCTGTAGTCTGGATAATCAACCCCTAAATAATTGCAAAGGTTCTCAGTTCTTTATCCAGGGAAAGGAAAGGAAAGGAAAGGAAAGGAAAGGAAAGGAAAGGAAAGGAAAGGAAAGGAAAGGAAAGGAAAGGAAAGGAAAAGGAAAAGGAAAAGGAAAAGGAAAAGAAAAG
The DNA here is from genome assembly GCF_016433145.1 of Gracilinanus agilis. NCBI lineage: Eukaryota > Metazoa > Chordata > Mammalia > Didelphimorphia > Didelphidae > Gracilinanus > Gracilinanus agilis. The sequence goes on along the minus strand of NC_058133.1, from coordinate 80,435,041 downwards.
GAAAAGGAAAAGGAAAAGGAAAAGGAAAAGGAAAAGGAAAAGGAAAGGGGAAAGGAAAGGGGAAAGGGAAGGAAAGGGGAACCATTTAAAAACCCTTCCTATGTGGTAGATACTATGCTAAGCACTTTACAAATATCTCATTTGATCCTCATAGCAATCTTAGTAGGTAGGTACTATTATCCTCATTTTGAAAACTAAGGCAAATAGAAGTTAAGTGACTTGCCCAGGATTACACAGCTAAGTAAAAGATTCTAGGGTCACATTTGAACTCAGGTCTTTCTGACTCCAGCTCAGTAATGTCTCCACTGTGCCACTTATATATCAATAACTTCACTGAATAGGTGTGCTTCAGCTCCAAGCTAGGTTTTCTGGACCCTAAGCCCACATTCTCTGCACCTCTCTGCTGTTATGCATCTAATATTGCCCTGGGTTCCATAGGGAATATGAGAGAAATATTACACATTTTCTTCCTTAATTTTGCCATCTAGATAAGGAGATTAGATGAACACAAATGAAACAATGAGAGAAGCAGTACAGAATAAGATATAATTAAGAACTAATACAGTGTACAGATGTAAACACTATAGGAATTCAGAGGTTTTGTCTTTACTTTGGGGTACCATATTTTAGGAAGCCAAAGAATGACAGTGGAAGGACATCAAGACCCTACCCTGTGAGTTTCAATACATGCAGCTGGTGGTATTTAGCCTGAGGAAGAGAAGGTCCAGGGGGAATATGGTACTTATCTGTAAATAGTTGGCATCATGGTGCCACAGATTTAGAGGACTTTGGGGGCCATCAAGTTCAACCTCCTCATTTTACAGATAAAAAATCTGAGGCTTAGAAGATTTGCCCATGCCAGAGAGCTAATAAATGTCAGAGTAGGATTTGAACCTTGGAAGTGCCTTGCACATAACAAGCACTTAATAAATGCTTATTTAATGACTGACTGATTATCCAGACTCAGATCTTCCGGACACCAAATCTAGCATTCTAACCAGTAAAATGGAAAAGAGATTGTAGTTGTCGTTCAACCTTTTCAGTCATATCTGACTCTTTCTGACCTTCATTTGAGGTTTTCTGGGTAGGATACTGGAATGATTTGCCATTTCCTTTTCCAGTTCATTTTAAAGCTGAGGAAACTGAGGCAAGCAGGGTTTAGTGAGTTGTCCTGTGCTGCACAGCTAGTGGCTGAGCCTGGATGTGAACTTAAGGAGATGAGTCCTCCTGACTCTAGGTGCAGCATTCTTTCTGCTGTGTCTTCTTTTTATTGATCACCAAAAGGCTGAGTAAAAGGTACAAAGAGGAAAATTTAGTCTTGACATAAGGAGAACGTTCCGCATCATTAACATGTTCCAAAACTTAAATGAGTTTCCTCACTGGAAATTTAGAATTGAAAGGGACATCGGAATGCATATACTCCAAAGCTCTCACTTTACAAATAAGGAAACTGAAAGCTGGGGGTTGTGTCAGGGGGGGAATTGACTTGCCCAAAGTCATACAGGTAAAAAGCTTCAGAAGTAGGATTTGAATCTGGGTCTTCTGATGTTCTGAGATATTGTTCTTTTAATTATACCATATAAAGGCTAGAATCATCATTTATTAGTTATGTTATAAGGGAGGACTTTGGGTGGGGAAGGCAAATGTGGATCATACTAGATGACTAGTTGCTAGTGGTGGCTTAGGTTGTACAGTTGTAAGTTTAAAAGATTTTTTTTTAGGGTTGGTAGTTTTTTAGTTTATTTGGAGGGAATATTAGTGGGTTTTGGTTATACTGCTACTATAGCTACAGAGGAGTACCCTGAGACTTTAAAATTACTTCAAACTTAGAAATTCAGCAGTTCTGTGAAGGGAAGACTATTGTAAACATTCAGGGAAGACTTCATGGAAGAGGGAGTATAAGCTAGGTCTTTAAAAATAAGTGGGATTTGGATAGGGAGAGGAGCGAATGGCACATTGGATAAAATGGAGTCGAAGCACCAATATGGAATGTCCTGCACTCTCTTCTCTACTCAGGCAAATAACACTTATCCAATTCAAATTTATTAAGAAATAGTCCTATTGGGGATGTAGACTCTAAATGATCACCCCAGTGCAACTATCAATAATATGGAAATATGTCTTGATCAATGACACATATAAAACCCAGTGGAATTGCGCATTGGCTATGGGGGGTGGGGTGGGAAGGGGTTGGGGAGGAAGGAAAGAACATGAATCATGTAACCATGGGAAAATATTTTAAAAATTAAAATAAATAAATAAATGGATGAATGAATGAATGAATGAATGAATGAAATAAAAGAAAAGAAAAGAAAAGAAAAAAGAAATAAAAGAAATATTCCTAGATTCGTATTATAAAAATTGGCCCCAGAGAAAAGTTGAATCTCCCTTCATTGCAGAAGTCAAAGTGCTATTAGGTGGAATAATGGATATATTGCTACATATCGTCTGTGTGTTGGATAACTTTTAAAAAATCGTTCATCATTTTATTTTTTCAATCAACAAGCATTTTTATTCGTCTGTCCTTTCTACTACTTTGCCACTGAACAATTTTTTAAAATGAAAAATAAAGCCTTCAGTATATAGCTGCATCATCCAACAGAATAAATCCCATATCAGCTATTTTCAAAAATAGGTATCACATACCTCTGCACTTTAAGTTCATCATCTCTCACCAATGGAGAGGGAGCATCTTCTGAAAAGGTTTTTTTTTCTTAATTTTGTTGTGTTTCAACCACAGGGTAGGGTCCCCCCAGCAGCCACAGTTAGTTTGGGTAAAGTAGACAGTTTTGAGGGCACCTTTTCTAGCTTCTTCTTTATGCTAGGAGGGGAGCAGTGTGGTCCTTTCAAATACCCAAGAGGCTCCTGAGTCCCTTCAGCCCAGGGAGAAGAGGACCCTATGCCCTGAGCTGCCTGTGTGCAAGGTTGTGACTACAGCTCCCAGTGTAGCCGTGTATAGGTCTAGTAGTGGTATAGCCAAGTCAACGTATGTACATTTTGATAATTTTCCGGGCATAGTACCAAATTGCTTTCCAGAATGGCTGGACCAATTCATAGCTCCACCAGGAGTGCATTGGGGTATCTATTTTCCCACAGCCCCTCCAAAATGTATAATTTCCCTCTTTTGTCATCTTTGTCAGTCTGGTCAGGCTAAAGTGGAACCTTGAAATTGCTTTAATTCATTATTTCTGTAATTATTAGGGATTTAGAGCAGAGCTCTTGGGCAGAAAGCCCACAATATTCCCAAATGCAGCCCAAACCAGAGTAAAATATGATTGGAAAATATGTAACAAAACAAATATAAATAGAACAATAATATAAGGATTGCAGTAAAAAGAAAATATGAAAATAATATAACAATACAGATATGTTACACTTTTAAAACTAAGTCAATATGGAGCCTGCAGGACTAGAGCTTAGTTCTATTTATATATGAATTTGACGATCCTGATTTAGACAATTTTTTTTCATATGATTGGGGATAGCTTGGAGGTCCTTTCTTTGAGAATTGCCTGTTAATATATTTTGACTATTTAGCTATTAAGGAAGGACTCTTGGTTTGATATTCAGTCAATTATTTTATGTATATTAGATATGAAAGCTTTATCAAAGAATCCTGCTGCAAAAATCCCAATTATGCTTCCTTTCTAATTTTTACTATTAGATTAATTTGCACAAAACCTTTTTAATCTGATGAAATCAAAATTGTCCATTTTATCCTGTGTGATCCTCTCTTTCACTTGTATAGTCATGAACTCTTCCCCCATCCATAGATCTGAATGGGAATTTCTTCCTTGTCCCTCTAATTTGTTTATGATTCTATCTTCTATGTTTGGGGAATGTAATCTTGTTTTTTACTGCGTGTCTTGGTATGTAGGGTGAAACGCTGGTCTAATCTAATTTCTGTCAAACTACAGAAAAATGTCCAGTTTTCCCAGGAGTTTTTGTCAATAATGGATCTTTCCTTCCAGTAACTGGGCTTTTTGGGTTTATTCAATAGTAGCTTACTGTATTTTTTTGGTTTTTGCTTCTGAATGCTGTGTACCTACCTAATCTGTTCCAGCAATCGCCCTCTGTTCGATGCACTGAGGTCACAAAGGTATGTATGTCACAGACCATGTTCTCAATCAACTAATGAGCATTTATTAAGTTCCTCTATGTGGCAGGTACTTAGTGGATACAGATAACAATTAAAAGTCCCTGCCCCAAAGGAGTTCCCATTCTATTGGGGAGATACAGGCACATAGTTAAGTGTTGGGAGGATGATGAACCAGCAAAGGAGAACGAGAGATGCTGATCATACAAGCAGGAAAACAATAAAATGTTTTAAATAAAATAAAATGTGAAAAAAATGTTCACATGTCTGTGTGTTTTTGCCTTCATACCTCTACCTAGCTTAAAGTCTTACACAGAGTGAATGCTTAATAATTGTGGAATTGCATTTTATTTAAATAGTTCTATACTACATATATGAAATGGATGTGCTTCCTGGCCAAGGAAAATGCCTTTCCTGCTCGCTTCCAAATGAGAGTCAGATCTATTATATACCAGCAAGTACAACAGGCTTTAATATTGAGCCAGATATCACCCCTAAAAAGTCCCCTTTGCTTGCACACTAAAACAACTAGTGTTCATAGCTTGAGATAAAATGTTCTCTGGAGATGATCTGGGTGTTCTCTGGGGTTCTGGCAAAAGCTGCTCTCAATAGTCCATTTTTCTTTGCCTTAATTATAAAGTATTTGCATTCCCTGTGCTGGCCAAGAGTTCTGTTGCCAGTGTGACTCAGTTGGACTCTGCTCATCATTAATATGCAATGAATAGCCCATTTGGCCTGCTCCACAGTCATTGGGAATGAAGTGGCTTTTTTCATTTTCAAAGCTTCTCATGATGTTTAATTAAGCCCTGCCTCTGGCTGGCACTCAACAACCACTGAAAAGGATATACACATCACAGCTGGGAGAGGTTAGAACAACCTAGAAAGTGAATGGTTTTTTTTTAAAGAAAAAAATAGTTATTTTCACTTCCCCTGACCTGCCTAACTTCAAATGGCAAGGAGGGCATGAGAAATAGAATTCAGATAGAATTCAAAGATGATTGGAATGAAGGAAAGAGGTTGTTTCTACCATCGGAGGTAGAGATGGTGGTGTAATCTCTTAACAAACATCAAGTATTTATAATGTACCAAATACTGTGAGGTACCCTCCCTCTTCTCATGATCCAGAATCAGTGGGATAACTTTAACTATCAGGTAGAAATGTCAGGAATAATAGCCTCGTACCCTTAAAAACTCTACCTAGGTTCCTTGCAAAATGTTCATGACTGAAATAACTGTGGGAGTAGAAACACAGAAGTAAAATAACTGCTTGATCACATGGTTCAATAGGGATATGACTAGGGATGTAGACTAAATGATCACTATCACAAATATTAATAATATGGAAATGGGTCTTGATCAGTGATACATGTAACATGCAATGGAATTGCTTATTGGCTATGGGAGGGGGTTGGAAGGAGGGGAGGGAAAGAACATGAATCATGCAACGATGGAAAAATATTCTAAATTAGTTAATTAAATAAATAAACTTAATTAAAAAAAAAGAAATTGGGAGCTCAGTAGTCAGGTACCTATGTCTTCCAGAGAATCCTGAGGCTTCTCATAGGAAGCAAGCAAGGCTGACTAAATAAGGGAAGTCAAATTATACTATCTGAGTTTAATGGAATACTGTTGGGGCATAAGCAACAAAGAAGCAATTTCAGAGAAACCTGGGAAGGTGCATATGAACTGGTGCAGAATGAAGTCAGCAGAACAGGTGAATAATTTATATCATAACACCAATACTTATAAAAATAAATAATTCTGAAAGACAAGAACTTCATGATCAAAGATGAAGAATACAATGGACAACAATGAAAAATGAAACACACATTTTGGGGCATAGGCTGTTTGGGAACTTGGTTTCCTTAATTATGTTTACACCCTTATAAATGTTTTACTTTTCTTCCCCCCTATCCCCATTCCCAACCAGTGGGGGATAGAGGGTGGGCGGTGGTGGGTGAGGAAAAATTAAATGCTTGATAATTGAAAAAAAAGCCCTTTTAATATAAAAAATAAAGGAAGTCTGAAAAAAATCCAGAGGAACTTCTAGACACATGGAACATTAATAAAAAAAGAAATTTAAAGGTAAAAAAAAAGTTCATGACTTCCTTGTAGACCCCCTCTACTACACTGGTAGTAGTGGACTCCTCTAATAACTCCATGTTCCAGCCAAACTGGAAAACTATTGGCAGCTTAAACCCTCACTACACTCTCCCACCCTTGTGCCTTTGCTTAGATTGATCCTTATTACTGGAATCCCCTCTCTTTGCCTGTTAACTCCTAACTGGACTTCTAGGACATTCTCTTCTTAGCTGTTTCCTTTGAGGGATCATCATCCATATTCCACTTCATTGAATGGGAATAGTCCAGATCTCTCTCTATCTTGGGTTCTTTTCAGTTCTCTCTACTATAGTCTCTTCTGGTGATCAGTCAATTCAATCAAAAAACCTTTATCAAGCATCTACTATCTTCCGGGCTCTGAGGTTATTAGTAATCTCATCACTTCCTACTGGTTCAATTACATGCATGTCAACTAGTCTGCTTGATGTTGGCCATGCCCAACATTCTTTCTTCTGCCTTCATGCCTAGGATGGTCTCCTTCTCTAACTCTAGCTCTTGAATTGATATTCAATACTCAATACTCATATTTCAATAATTCATAATTCAATATTCAATACTCATCTCTTCCACCAACTTCTACAAGAAGCCTTTTCCTATTCCCTTAAGTTGTTAATTGTGTTTCCCTTGAAATTACTCTGTATTTATTTGTAGTCTATAGTCAATGATTTTCCCCAGACTGAAGTTATACAAAAGTCTATCTGGGGGGGCTGATCCCAAGTGTTTCTCTTAGAAAAATCTCTGATATCCTTATGGTATAACTTATGTCCTGGTCTGTCCAAATGTGAGGGATGGGGCTCCTCATATTCCATATAAATACTTAAGATACGAAATACACACCAGGTATAAGAGAGATTTCATTTTACCCCCATGAAAATGCATAAAATGCAAAGACTTCACATGAGCCCCCAAACAAAGGAAACACATAAAGCATTCAAGTAAATACGTAAGTCTCCCCTATTCCATCCAAAAGAACTAGGCTGTATGTCACAGTTGGAGTAACCCTTTGATATTATGGTGAGTTCTCTTCTTAGCTGTTTCCTTTGAGGGATCTTCATCCATATTCCACTTCATTGAATGGGAATAGCCTAGATCTCTCTCTATCTTGGGTCCTTTTCAGTTCTCTCTACTATAGTCTCTTTTGGTGATCAGTCAATTCAATCAAAAAACATTTATCAAGCATAATAACCTCTCTTATAAAGCTTCTCTCTCCAAACCCAGCAAGACGTTCTCCCATTCTGATCCTGACGGTTCAGAGCTATCCTCACTATTTGAAGCAAGAACAAGGAGAGTGGCCAAAAGGGTCACTTTAGCACAGCCACCAAGTTCTTCTCAAAAAACAATCAAGAATAGAAACCAGCCTCTGAGAGCTCCAACATGGTCCCTTAGAAGCAGAAAGAGAAGCAGAAAGTCTGTATGCTCTGTGGTGGTGCTGGAGGGGGTCAGTGCAGAACAGGTCCCATTACAGATGGAAGAAACAGGGTGTTGGTATTCCAGATACTTCAATTAAAGCAAGAGAATTTTTAGTAAGGAAGGAGAAACCCTGACAGTTTGCAATTGCATGCTGTCGACCAGCAAGGATCTCCAAACATTTTGCAAACATTATCTGATGGCGAGTGTCAGCATCTACATTTCCCAGATGGAGAAATCGAGACGGATACGGAAATGGCTTGCCCATTCTCAGTGAGCCTGAGGCCAAGCCAGCAACAAAACTCAGATTTCCTGAATGCTGAGCCCAAAGACAGATCTAGCCTGAGTTCCCTTTGAACAACCTCCACGGGTTGGTGAGATTGTGGTCAAGAAAGAAATCCAAATTGATAAATAACAGATCTTCTGCTTAGGGCCGGGCTGGGCACGTATCTTTATTTTTCCATCCAATAATTACTGTGTCAAAATACAAATTTCCAGGCAAAAAACTAAACTTGGACTGCTCTGAAATATCTAACTGGAATGGATTTCATGACCAGACATTGGAGGTCTCTTTTGGGTCTCTGATATAATCTGTGTAGTAGACACCAAGTGGGGGAACCTTTCTCCTAAATGCATATTGACAACTTGTCCCAAATTTGTCAGCTTAGAAAGTTCCTGGAGTGCCTAAAGGTTAGGTGACTTGCCCACGGTCTCATAGCTAGTATGTGTCAGAGAGAGGACTTGAATATAGGTCTTCATGGCTCCAAATTGTGCTCATACACTCCATCATACTCTGTCCCTTCTCACTGCTTCAGAGAGTTAGTCCTGCTCACATACACACACATTCATACACACACAAACATACCCTAAATCTCTTTAAGGCAGGGATCTGTGACTTTTTTAACCTTTATCTCCTATATTAGGATCAATTCTAAGAGAAAAGCAAGGGCTAGGTAATCGGGGTTATGTGACTTGCCCAGGGTCACACAGCTATGATTTTTTAAAAAAGAAATTTATAGCACATTCATTTACAGCTTTGATTCTGTTATATTCTGATCATATACAAAACAAATATTTGATCATTAATCTGATCAACAATCCATTGATCTGCCAAACCTTTATTTCCTATTAGCCTTTGGTTAATCTGGAAACATCAGAAACTTATTTGAGTTTTCTTCTTCATGTGGTTTTCTCAGTGACTGATCTTTGGCAGACTTCTCTGCAAGGTGTGTTTGAAGTGCCCCCACATGCCATTAAACTAGAGCTGAGAAAGAGACCGTTATTTCATTGGACCCTCATGTTCCCTTTGACTATTGGGATGGAAGAGAGAGACAGGAACTCAGCTCCATTCAATTAGATATTTGTTAATAATTTATTTTTTTAACTGGATCAAAGGTTTATTTGTATATCTGGAGTGTATATAAGTAGAACAAGTGATTATGGTTCATAACAAATTATTTTTCAAAGCATCTTATATATACAAATTTTTTTAAGTGAATAAGAAACTAGACTCTGGGCTCAGGGCCCAAATATCAGGAAAGGAAATAGTCCCTGCCCTGAAGAGCATACATTCTTCTGGGATTGGAGGATGGGAAATGCACTCTATACACACAGGTAAGTAAATACAGAATATTTCATTTTAAGAGGGAGAGATTGCTAATAGGACAAGTCTCAAGTAGGTCTCATTTCCTCGAGAAGGACATAGAGGAGGGATGATGCTAGAAAGAAAGAAGACTGAGGATGCTGAGAGGATGAAAGCGCTTCTTGAAATGTGACCCAGGGACCCCTGAAGGTACCCAAGACACTTTCAGAGGGTATGTGAAGTTAGAATTATTTTCATAATAATATTAAGAAAATTTCCTTTCTAATATGCTATCCATTGGTATAATCAGGAATATGTTAGGAAATGTTTAAAAATTGGTTCTCTTGGAATACAACATATACTTATAAATTTCATCTGCATTATTAACATTTTCCATCACTTTCTTAAGTTTAGACAATTAACAAAATAATAAATTGAGCCCTAATTTGTAGCATTTGCCAACTTCAAGGTGTAAATGCACACTAGAAATTTAACAATCAACTCTCATTGGTATGAGATAGTGCCAGCATAATCTTGGATGTAACCCACATAAACAAAAGCTCTTTGGAGAAAAGTCCTCAATTTTTAAGAGTGTAATGAGGGCCCCAGACTTAAAATTAGAGAACAATCACTTTAAGAAAAATAGTTTAACTCACTATCTTTTTTTCATTAATGGGTACATGTTCATGTTAACTTATCTAGGTTATTTCACTTCTGTGACCAGGGATATATTTATATTTTTGACAAGAGAATCAAAAATGTAGCACTGATGGTAATCAGTCTCTGGCATCATTACCATGTAGTCTCAAGCTGAGATGCGTAACCACAGAAATAAGCTTCTTAGTCTTTTTTTTTTTTTTTTTGCAAAAACTGGTCATAGGTTCATAGAGATGTACAATTAAAAGTTCATGTTAGATTTCACCTAGCCCAGAGATGTCCAACACGTGGTCCATTGCTGCACTCCTTCCTGGGAATCAAATGAAAATGTAATTAGGAAATATTTAACAAAATGAATAAAAATACAATAACAATTTAGATCACATTAAATTTGAAAACTGAGTCAATATGGGGCCTGCAGGGATTCCCCCATATAGAATAGTGGCCCTTGTTTTTTTTTGTTTTTGTTTTTGTTTTTTGGTTAAAGCCACTGGTCTAGTCCAAGACCCCCAAGTGACAGATTTATGATTGTGCTGTGCCAGTACAAATTGGTAGTAGGGCAAGTTAGAATATTGAAAACTTTTAATGCTGGTCCTTTCATGACACCGGTGGGGATATACATGTGTGAAATGTATGGACCAATGTAGCTCCTTCCAACATCCTAGAAACTCTGGGTTTCCATGTAAGGGGACTATCACTTAGCTCCTATCCTCCAGAGCACTGGGATAACTACCATTCTAGTAATCATTGACACCCTGACAAAAATGTCTCATTATCTTCCCTGCCCTTTCTTCACTGTTATTAAAGTGTCTTTCCTCCAGATTTGGATTCTCACTCAGTTCTTTCCAGTCTCCAACATCCAATCTACTCTCCTTGCTATAAATGATTATCTGAGAGAACTTGATGCTATCTAATTAGACTTGCCTAGGGTCTCTTAGCTGGGAAGTGTTTGAGGCTAGATTGAATGAACCCAGGACCTTCTGTCTTGTCACTTTCTCTACTAAGTCACCCAGATTCCCCCTTATTAACTTCTATAGTGAGCAAGGAATCTAGGCAAGGGTGGACACCATCTATGGAGAGGGAGAGGCTCTCACACTCAGGAGTTGTAGGAGTAAAAGGACCGTCTCTCTCCTATTTCTTGGAACTTTCAATGATCACTAAAAAAAAAAAAAAAAAAAATTAAGTCTTCTTCTAAGATAGAGGAAATGTCTATGTGCTAATGGCAGGTGGAAAGCCACTCCTAAAGGAATATTCATAATATGCTGTACTGGGTGAATGAGCTACTTATACAGCGTTAAATGTTTAAGATGCTTTCACTTCCTCCCATCTGGCTTTCAGACTTGTGAATGAAAGATGCTTGGAGAGATCAGAGTAAAGAGTTATTTAGGGATAAAGCCTTCAGGGCTATGTATTCTCAGTCCCATCAACTCTTACACTGCTTCTTGCAATGGGTACACAAAATCAGGGCAGGGGTCCAGGACCAAGGGAGCAGGAGAGTATTGAGCAAGAATTGGAGTCAGGAACACCTGAGTTCAGTTTCACCTCGGACCCTTGGGAGCTACGTAACCCTGGGCTTGTCACTTAACCTCTGTTTTGCCTCAGGTTCCTCCACTGTAAAATGGGGATAATAATAATAACATAATAATAACAACTACCTCAAAGGGCTGCTGTGAGACTCAAAAGAAGTAAAATTTATAAAAACCCTCAGCACTGGTGCCTGGCACATAGTAGGTTTATAGGTTTATAGGTTTATTCCCTTCCCCTTTTCTAGCTACAAAAAACAAACAAACAAACAAACAAATCAATCAATAAATAAATGGATGAATGAATGAATAACTAAATAAACATAATATAGGAGGGAAAAAAAACAGTAACACATTTACTACTCAGTCTTATTTTTCTCTAGTGAGTCTGGGCCAGCTACTGGCTCATCTCTATTCCTGTAACTATAACCCAATCTCACGGGAGTATTGTTTTCTCCTCCTGATATCAGGTCTGAGCTTCTTCACAGGGTCAGTAGTAATCTTAGTGGACAGAATGACGATTAAATATAAATAGCCTTCTCAATTACCTCACTTCTAAACAGCTCAGGTCTTGTAATCATGACCTTAGGCAAGAGACAGAGGAAAAACAAGCAGGCTGGACATTATCATTTCATTCAAATGCACTGCACAAACCTGCCTTTCTCTCAGCCTGAGATCCTATCAAGTGTTCTAAGTCCAATCATGCGAGACCCTTGATTTCAGAGGAAATGTCCAGAGGCTGCACATGAGGGTCAGTCCATGAAATTGTAGAACTCTGGCCACACTGACTGTGGGAAAATCCTGGGAAATGGTCGATCAGATTCAAGTAACTTAATTTTAGGATGAATTGCTTTCATAAAAGAATAATAATTAAGATGCTGTAATCATTTTCTCATTTACCAATTGATCCAAGTTGGTTATTTAAAAATTAATTTAACAAAGTCATATTAATAAGTCGTTAATCATCACTGGCCTTGAAGTTAGAGATCAGTTTGGAAACCTACATAGGCCTTTTTTTTAACCTTTAAAAGACTTTTTAAATTATGAACAAAAAATCATTAACAAACATGAACATTTTTATACACAAAAGGAGGTCAGAAAATGGGGATCGTATATGAAACAACTATATATGAAAATTTTCAGTGCGACTATCAATATCTCATAAATTAGTGTTGTGGATAAAATAGGGGGGTACAATAAAATTTGGGTGATCTCCTTCCCTTGCTGAGTGACAGAGGGGTAAAGGTGATTGAGGTAATAGGATAGGAATGGAAGGGAAGGCTAAGTCTAGGGAGGAATGGACAAGGTGGTGTTTGGATGGTAAGGGTACAGGAGAGGTGTTCAGGAGAGGCAGCTAACACAGACTAGACACTCAGGCTAGAGACAGAGGATACTGAGGGGAAGCAGGCTGAACCCTTCCAGGCAAGAAAGGTACTTTTACAGACACAAGGAATAGGGCCAGACAGAAGTGGTTTGAATCTGACTTGAGGGCTTTCTTGTCAGTTTCTTAAGCCCTCAAAGGAGGAATCACAAGTCTCTTCCCGGTCAGTGAAATTGAAGTGATTCAGGAGGAAGTGTTGGGCACTACTTTCTCCCAAAATGGATGCCTCCAGTTTCCCTCAAGAAATAAAAGGGAATTATTCCTGCCCTTCACCTTTGCCTACTTTCTTCAACACAAAAGATTCTCCAGAGGGTCTAATTAGGTAACCACAGTTTTATTAATGTTTCAGGGTGGTCTGGAAGGAGAGAGGGGTTTGGGGTTTCTGACAACTGCTAGGGAGAAATTCAAGGTGGGGGAGGGTCTCAGGAATAGGTTAGACTGAGAGAGAACCTGCTCTCTCAGCTGAGGAAGATCTGGCTGCTTTTAAGATAGAGGTATACTAAAGGGATAGTTTGAAATCTAGGATGTCCTATTTGCCTATTGGGGAAAACTAAACCCACAAAGTCTTTTTACTAAAACCCAAAAGCTACCCTGCCTCCCAGAGCCCTGGGAAAATAGGCAGGGAAAACAGGGAAATAATATGGAGAAGGCCAGGGAGAGGTCCAGAGAAATTAGCCAGGTTACAAATTATCCAAAGACAAGGCACATGCCAAAGCAAACCTAAAGCCAAAATAGAGCTCTGGTTGATCCTTCCACTCTGTTCAAGCATCAGGGACCAGCTGAACTCTCTCAGAATTCTAAGGCTTCCAACTGCCAGAAATTTTCAGTTGGCCCCCTGCAAGAGCAAAACCCTCTCTTGCAACTTTTGCATTACATTAGCAAACACTGCAAATCAACGCTTGATTTATTGTTTTGTTGAGTTTCTAGACTTAAAATATGGAGAAAATATTCATGCAGATAAAATTTTAAAGTTCCTGACTTATGACCCACCTTCCACAAAATCTAGTTGTTAGGGGGCAGCTGGGTAGCTCAGTGGAGTGAGAGTCAGGCCTAGAGACGGGAGGTCCTAGGTTCAAATCCGGCCTCAACCACTTCCCAGCTGTGTGACCTTGGGCAAGTCACTTGACCCCCATTGCCCACCCTTACCAATCTTCCACCTATGAGACAATACACCGAAGTACAAGGGTTTAAAAAAAATCTAGTTGTTAAATCTTTACCAGCATATCCTCAAAGGTAAACTATATCATTAGTATTTTAGAGTGGTGACTCATTATTATATTAATGAGAACGCTTAGGACTTTCAAAGTTTTTTCTTCAAAATGTCATGGCCATTCTGTAAATAGAATAGCTCTTCTGCTTCTGCTCACTTTGTTATGTATCAATTCCTACAAAACTTCCCAGATTTAATTTGAATTTGTCCTTTTTGTCATTTCTTACAGTGCAAAAAAAGATTCTATTACATTCACATATCATAAATTGTTCAACCACCCCACAACTGATCGGCACACATTTCTAACCATTTTTCTTTGGCTGCAAGTGTTTTTCCTCTTTCATTATTATCTTTGGGATATACAACCAGTAGTGGAACTAGTGGGTCAAAGGATCTATAGCTTAATGACTTTCAGGGTATGCTATGGTTCTAAATCACTTTCCATAATGGCTGCACCAATCCACAAATCCACAGAAAGTACATCAATGTTTCTGAATTTCCATATGTAAGAGTGAAAATTATGAGACTGGCCATAAATTAAAAATTTTATTAATCACAAGTAACAGAGGAAAAGGCATGGAAGAGAAGAGTGAAATCCATTCTTGCCTCAGCATACCAAACCTTTTCTTCTCCCACTAACATCTTGGGAGCCAACTATGGCTTTCTATTTTGCCTGGGACACCTGGGGGCAGTCCAGGAGGCAGTTTGGGAGGCATCGCCCTGTCCCCTGACTTGTGATCTCTATTGTTGCCTTTTTCTGGCTGCCATTCTATCCTTGTGACTCAATTCACCCAATGATTTCCTTGTATAATGCTTACATCCCAGTCAAGATCACTCAGGCTCAAGCCTGTTGTCCTACTCAAAAGGGGGGAGAGTAAATTCCTACTCACACAAAGCTTCTCCAACAATTATGATTTTCCATTTTTGTCATCTTGGACAATCTAATGAGTATGGGATGGAACTTCACAGTTGTTTTAATTTACATTTATTTTATTATTAGTGATTTGGAGCATTTTCCTCCAGATTTGTTTCCCTGAGAACTGCCTAGTTATGTCCTTTGATCATTTATCTATTGGGGAACAGTTATTATTCTTATGTATTTGTATCAATTATCTATGTATCTTCTCCATATGACCTTATCGAGTAAAATGTGCTGCAAAGGCTTTGAATTTTTTTGTTTTTTCTTTTTTCCTAGTTACCTCTGTAGCATTCTTCTCTGAAAAGAGTCCTGGTCCAGACACTGTTATAAAATTTTGATGAAATGCAATCCATTGAGCGGCCCATTATCGGTTTCTAGGAAGGGATGATGGAACTTTCCTACATAAATATTCTCTGTAGCCAGGCAGAAATATGCAAAAAGATTGTTATAGAACTCAAGATATAGTCTATATTCTGAGATTATGAAACCAAAAGAGGAAGAAAGCCAGGAGAGAACAAGTAGAAAGAAGAATATGAAAAACTGAAACTGTTTAGCCCTTGCTTGGCACAGTGTCTGGCAAATGGTGAGCACTGAATAAATGCCTGCTGATTAGTTGTTGATTGAATACAAGGCCAACCAGATCCCTTAAGACCCACAGTTGAAACATAGGAAAGAACAGCACTGTTCACATCATCTATCCACCCTCAATAAATATTTGTCAAATGACTGCAAAAAATTCTCAATGCTGTAAATTCAAGAAAAGACATTAAAAGGCTGCCAGACTCAAAGTAATTGCAATGACCAATCTTGGCCCCAGAAGAACAAAGAAGAAAAAAGTCCTCTCTCCTCTTGGGGAACAGACAGGGGAACTACCAGTGTGGAGTATTGCATTCTCTATCAGAAACAGTTACTTTGTTTTGCTCAAAAATTTCTTCCATGTAGTTGAGGATCCAAAACAAGGCACATGACAGCAGAGTATCAGGAAACAATTCTGATATTTAAATAAAGGCACAAATAAAAGTGGAGAGAGATGAGAAAAGGTTTATCTTTGTTTCTTCCTCCACCAAATTGGTGAAGGTAAATCTCTAAAATCTAAACACAAAAGTCCATTTTACCCCTATGTTCTAAACTCTGAGTGTTTTTGATAGATACAATCCCTCAGTAGGATTATTATGATTCATTTCTCCTTTGCTATGCCTAGAAATTATTTAATCTTAGAAATAAATGGGGCTAAGGCAGCTAAGTAGCACAGTGGATAGAAGACTAGGATTCAATATTCAAATATGGCCTTAGACACTTTCTTGCTGTATGACTCTGGCAGGTTACTTTGTCTCAGTTGCCTAGTCCTTACCTCTCTTCTGCTCTAAAATGTATGCTTAGTGTAAATTAGAGGAAAGGGAAGGGAAGGGAAGGGAAGGAGAGGGGNACCCCACCTCCAAAAAAATGAAAGCTCCACCCACTATCAAGTTGAATCTGTATTATTAACAATTTCTCTATTACTTTAAGTTAGAATAATCAACAAAATAATGAATGAAGCCCCTGCTTTGCTGACTTCCAAAGGTGGGAGTGCTCACACTGAAAATGTAACAATCTGCTCACTCCTGTCCTACTACCACTTAGAGACCTAATTTTCATTTATTTGAAAATTGGATAGCACTGGAAGCATTAAATTTAACCAATTCAGCAAGCAGGGGCAGAGGGGTAAAGTGAAGCTTCTTAAGTGTAACCACACTGGTAGGTATAATGTAACTATTACCAATAGAGCAACTATATTAAATTTCCTATTTCTCCCTATTCTGGAAACACACAGAGAAGAATTGATTTTCTTGAACAAATCTAAGAATCAAGCTTTTTTTTCTTTTCTCCTTTTCTTTCTTCCTTCCTTCCTTCCTTCCTTCCTTTCTTTCTTTCTTTCTTTCTTTCTTTCTTTTTATCTATCTATCTATCTATCTATCTATCTATCTATCTATCTATCTATCTATCTCTATCTCTCTGTTATTCTTTCTTACAAGCTAGGAGGCAAAGTGAATAAAGAACTGGACCTGAAGTCAGGAAGAACTGAGTTTAAATCCAGCTTTAGCCATTTACTAGTTGTGTGACTCTGGGCAAGTCATTTAACCTTTATCTGATTCCGTCTCATCAACTGCCAAATGGGGATAATAAAAGCACCTACTTCCCAAGGATTGTTTTGAGGATCAAATGACACAATATATCTAATAAGTGCTTAATAAATTTTTCCCTTACTTTCTCTGGGGTATGCTGGAGCTAACTTGAACTGGTTTGCAAGAGCTGATTATGAAATTTTCAGTGTTAGCATGTACACTTTGAAAATGGGCAAAATGATTCTAATCAGGACATGATTTGTTGTTTTGATGATTGTCTAGATTTAATAAAGTGATGAGGAAAAATGTTAATGGTGCAGATTCATCTTAAAAGCTTATCTCCTCCTTTTTTAGAGTCAGTTATTATGCATCTATCAGCATGCTACATGACAGCTCTTAAGGAGAAGTGGAGAAGAAATGTTTAAAATTAAAATGATACAAAAATAAAAGATATCCATACACATTATTTAATATTCAAATTTAAAAAGAAAATGCATGCAATGGTCAATTCTTGTTCAATAGTATCAGATTCTTTGTAATCTCATGGACCTTTGCATGCCAGACCCTTATCAAATGAGATAATATTTGTAAAGTGCTTAGCACTATATAAATGCTTATTTCTTCTGCTAATATTAACTTACATTTATATAGAGATTTAAGGTTTTCAAAGTACTTTGATATCCGAACTATACAATAATCCTTTGATAGCCACTATTATTTCCATTTTATAACTGAGAAAACAGGTTGAGAGAGTTGATTTGCCCACAGTCACACAGATAGTAGGTATCTAAGAAAGGATTTGAACTCAGGTCTTTTGAACTTGAAATCTCTCATTCTATCCACTATACCACAGTACCAAGAGCTAAACCAGGGTTACTATTAATCAATGTAAATGAAATAGGTAGCTATCTCTATGTCATGTGATTTGAATGAGTCTGAAAGTCCTATTCATCCCCAAGAAGTTTAATTGTCATTGAGTATTAGAACTGGATGGATCTGGGGGCAGCTCGATGGCTCAGTGGACTGAGAGCCAAGCTTGGAGATGGGAGGTCCTGGGTTCAAACCTAGCCCTAGAGACTTGCTAGCTGTATGACCCTGGGCAACTCACTTAATACCCATTGCCTAGCCCCCAATACACAGTATTGATTCTAAGATGGAAGGTAAGAGTTGTTTTTTTTTTTTAAAAGAACTCAAGGGGGCAGCTGGGTAGCTCAGTGGATTGAGAGCCAAGCCTAGAGACAGGAGGTCCCAGGTTCAAATCTGGCCTCAGACACTTCCCAGCTGTGTGACCCTGGGCAAGTCACTCGACCCCCATTGCCTACCCTTACCAATCTTCCACCTATAAGTCAATACACAGAAGTTAAGGGTTTAAAAATTAAAAAAAAAAAGAACTCAAAAGGACTTTAGGGTTCATATCATCTAGTAACTTACATTTTACAGATGAAGAAACTAAGACTCAGGGAGAATAAATTTCTTTCCCAAGGTCATATTATTAGTAGCAAATTAATTAACTAATTAATCTTCCAGAATGCCTGAAATTCCCATCATTTGGGTCATTCCTTTAAAGGCATGGCATTATCTCCTGGAAACCCCTGTTTCAGTGTGACCTGGGAAGCAAAATGTCATGAGATCATCGATTTAGAGCAGGCAGAGACCTTAGAGATCATCTAGTTCAACCAGATCATTTTATAGACAAGGAAACTGAGGCTCTGAGAAATTTAATGCTTTCCTGAAGGTTACACAGTTAGTAAGTGGATGAGCTTAGTTTTTAATTCAAGTCAATCAATTAACAGAAGTCTATTATTTTATTAGAAGTCTACTATGTGCCGAACTGTCCCTCACCTCCAGCTTATAATCTAAAGAGCAGAGACATGTATATATAAAGGAATTTACAAAATGGATCCGGGATAATGTGTGGGGTAAGGCACTAGCAGCTGGGATGGGGAAGAAACTCTTCATAGAGAAGGGAGTTTTTGAGTTAAGCCTTAAAGGAAACTAGGGATGATTGGGGGCAAAGATGATACTAATTCCAAAGATGAATTAATTCCAAATATGAGGGGCAGCCAGTGCAAGAGTATGGAGATAGGAAAGGGAGGGTTGTGGGTAGGAACAGTTAAAAAGACAGTTTTACTGGACCCAAATGTGCAGGAAGGGAGTAAGGTTTAATAAGGTAGTAAAGGGAGGCAGGAACCTGTCTGTAAAGGGCTTGTGCTTTAAATGCCAAACCGAGGAGGTTATATTTTATACTATAGGTAATCGGATTTTATTGAATCGTGTAATAGTGTGATATGATAGGATGGTTGATGGTCAGTTTCAGAGAGGGTCATTTATGTATGGAAGAAGAATTAACATGTTGGTAAGCAAATGTGCACTTTAGAAAAAACACTTTGGTAGCTGTGTGGAAGATGGATTGGAGTGGAGAAAGACTTGCAGAAAGAATACCAATTAGGAGGCTACTGAAATAGGCCATATAAGAGATGGTAGAGGTCTGAATGAGAAGAGGGAGGGAGATCTATAAGAATAAGGAGAAGGAAATGGAGGCAGGAGATATGGGGTAAAAAGACAAGATTTAGTAAATTATTTTAGATGTGGGCTGAGGAAGAATGAGGAATTGAGGATGCCATAGTTGCAATGCTGAGGTTGCCAAATTGGGTGTCTTGAAGGATGGGGGATACCCTCAAAAAGAAATAAAGAAGCTTGAAAGTTGAGTGGTTGTGGGGGGTAAAAATCACGAGTTTAGATTTGGACACCTTGAGTATTTGATGCCTATGGAACATCCAGTTGGAAATGGTCAATAGATAATTGTTCATGGGTGATGGAATCAAAGTCAAGCTAGGGCTGGATAGATAGATAGGAGTTATCAGGATAGAATCTGTGTCATTTAATGAGGTCATCAAGAAAGAATATTGAGAGAAAGGTGGACCCAAAGACAGAAATCTTGAGAGTACACAGATAAAGTGAGAATGAGTGATAACCCAACTAAGGAGACTAATGATAATGATAACAAGCATTTATATGGCACCTACTATGGCACTTTTTGAAGTACTTTAAAATTTGTATCTTTTTTATCCTCATAACAATTTTTGGAGTTAGGTGCTATTGTTATCTCCATTTTTACCATAAACTGAGGCAGGCAGAGGATAAGTGACTTACCCAGGGTCACATTGCTATTAAGTTTCTGAGGCTGGAACTGAACTCATATCTTCCTGACTCTAGGTCCAGCACTCTCTTCACTGAGTTGCTATATATATATTGAGAGAGCCAGTGTCATGAAAATCCAGAGAGGAAATAGTATCCTAAAGGAGAGATGGATCAGCAGGGTCAAATGCTGCAGAAGTCAAAAGAGAAGAGGAGTGAGAAAAGGCCTTAAGATCTGGCAGTTATGAAATCATTGACAGCTTTGGAGAGAGTTGCTTCCATCTGAGTATGGAATCCACACTGCAAAGCCTTTAGAAGTGAACAAGAGGAAAAGAGGAAGCAACTAAGCATAGATAGATTTTCCCAGGAGTCTGGCTATAAAAGGAAGAAGATATACAAGATGATAGCTTGAGGGGATTGTCAAGTCTAGAGAGGGTTGCTGAAGGATAAAGTAGTCTACAAGCCAGTTGGTAGGTAGTAGAAAAGGAACCGATAAATAGTGAGATTAAATATAATGGAAAGAGAAGGAATGAGTGTGGAAGAAATTTCGTAGAGAAGATATGAGAGGATGAGATGGAGGTACATATAAAGAGGTTCTCCTTGGTGAGGAAAGAGGCTGCTTCATCAGTCTACTAAAGGAAGAGAGACTAACTGGGGGATAATGTCAATGGGTTGAAGTTGCACAGAAAGGGAAAAGAGGGAACTCTTTGACAATGATCTTAGCTAGAGAGAAGGTCCTCAGCTTCGAGGGTGAGAGGAAGACGCAGTTGTGTGGAAGCAAAACAAGAGTTTATTAAGCACCCACTATGTGCCAGGCACTCTGACAAATGCTTTATAAATATATCATTTGATCCATCCAAGAACCCTGTGAAGTAGGTATACCATTATTATAGCCATTTCACAATTGAGGAACCTGAGGCTCAAAGTTCATGATTTGCCCCAAACCATGAAGCTAATAAGCTAATGCCCACTGCACACACCTTCTTGTCTCGGTGGGATATTTGAGGAAAAGAGAAAACTCAAAAGACTGTCTCTTTGGAGAGTGGGAGAAGGAATCCATTAGGGAGTAGAAAAAAATTACCTTGCTAAAGTGAGGGCCCAGTTGAAATTAGATAACATAAATGTGGAGTAGACCCAGTCCTCATGACTGCGTGACTTTCTCCAGCTCCATTCTATGGTATGTAAATAGGAGTGGAAGAGCAGGATGGTGGAGAGAATTCAAAATTAGAAGTTAGCAAGGGATGAGTGACAATAGGACAGGGGATCAAGGAAGAGAGTATAAGTCAGACGAGATAACTAAATAGTTGAAATTGTTGGAAAGGCAAGATAGTGAAGGTGGAACAGTAGTGATGGCCTGACAGAGTCCTATGGGAGGAGGGATTAGTGGTCATGATGAGAATAAATAAGGTTTAGGAGAAATAAGGCATAGGAAAAGATGGAATGATGTGAAGTCATGATGAGTAGAGGAATTTCAGATTTTCATCTGTTGTGGGGTGGGGAGGAGGAAGGGAGAGAACTGGATAGCATGCATATGAACCTGGGTTCAAATGCTGTTTCTTATACATGACTTTAAGTCACATAACTTTTCAGTATCCCAGGCAAATTTCAAACTTCCTACACAGATGAAAGCACGAGCCTCCCCAATCTCTCTGCTCTCTAAAAATGAGGTGCTAGGAGGAATGAAGCCCAAGGCATTCTATTAACATTTTCCTCCCCTTTTCCTTCTTTGCAGTTCTGTCTATTCACCTCATCTCTAAATTATGAATTCTGTTTTCTCTTCTGCCTCTCAGGTATGGGGAGATGCTCATAAATTGATTGTGCCCATTCTAATGTTCTTCAAAGACTTTCTTCCCCTTTCCAGCTTTTGAATAGTAGAGACAGGCAGCTGCCTTGGACTGCATTCATCCAAGGTACCTATGCCCCTCTGCTGTCCAGCAGGACTGTGCTGGACCACCCAGCCACAATAGGAAAGGCTGCCAGTTCCCTCTCTGACTCCTGGCATCTGGCAATTCCCCAGCCAGTGCATTCTTTTCTCCTAAAGCATCTTCCTTCTAAAGGGCACCAATTACTTTTCAGAGCAGGGGAAGGGGCACCAGCCCAGACCCAAGGGCCCAGGCAGACAGAGCTTGGTGACTGAGGAAGTGAGTTCAGGGTATGGTGAAGGAAATCGAAATGTAAATGTTGGAAGGTGTTGGGGCAGCTTGTTGCCCATTAATTACAGCACAGTGGGGATGGAAGGAAGCAGTAATGCAGAGCACGCCTGACTCCAGGGCTGGGGCCCAGGCTAAAGCAAACAGGAAGGTTTTAATGAGAAAGTCCCCAAGAGGAAATGACTCAGTGCTTTGGAAAGAGCGAGCTCCAGCAGGACGGAGGCAGCCCATGTATCCCCCCTGGGCTTTGAAGGGGAGCCAGCACTGCTCCAGGGACTGGAGGAGAGGCCAGGAGCAGAAGGAGGGCCTGGAGTTTCCGTTTGGCTCAGGAGGCATAGAAACCCTCCATCATGCCTCCCCTCCAGCTCAGGCCTTTTTCCATGTTTCCCTGGGCGGTGGAGGGGGTGAGAGAGGCATTCTGGAGGCAGAGAGGAATGGTCCCATCTGCTCTGGCATCACAAAAAATACCTTGCTTCTCAGTGTGGACTATGGATCCAGAGAATGTATGGTCAGAAATTTGTGTAGAGTGTCATGGTATGTGAATGAAATGAAGGCTTCACTTCCCCATCTCCCAGCTCAACCTTGGCACTTAGGACCAATGATATTGGCCCTAAGAATAAGAGAGAGCTGGAGTATAATTGCTCCACACTTTTGAACTGAGACTAGAAATTCTTAAGACCAGAGAAAATCCATTTGGAGAGGGAGTATGGCATGGGGGCAGTTGTCTCTCAGAATTCAGACTCTAGTGTGCTCCCTTCCCCAAACACACATATACAGAGAACTTTAAACTCTTAACCTTTGAGAAAAGAGCAGGAGTGATAAAATGAGAGGAGTGATAAAATAAGGTCCAGGAGAGGAACAGAACAGCTCTAAGACTTTGCGAGTCAAGGTTGGCTTGGGTGTGTGGATGCGCTGGTCAATCCAAGAAGCAAGGTTTGGCAGAGAACCATGAGCCAGAGGTGATGAGGGCACAAAGAGATCACATGAGCACCCTCAGGCAAAGTTGTGGTCTTCTACCTCTAGTTATCCCACTGAGTATCGGTTTTCCATATTGAAACAAGAAGGAAATGTACCTGGTGTCATTCTGGAGACAAGAGCATGGCTTGATCCCCATTCTGAGGAGCAAGAAAACACTTTGATTCATTTTCTCCTTGCCTCAAATACCTCACAGCATTGTTGTCAAGATCAAACTGGATAGCTTCTGTTAAGTGCTTGCAAATATTAGATAAATGTTAGGTGTTATTCATATTAAATGCTCCAAAGGTTTTATGATCTCCTTGATTGAAGAGTTCCCCCTCATGTTGAGTGCAGACTGAGGAGATTTGGAATACGAAAACCAGCATTTCCCCTTATTTGCACCTTATGTTGAAGGGGGAAGGGTTCCAACAGCTGGGGCAGGGTGCCTAGATAGAGCTCCTAATGTGAAGAGAAGGTGGTGGGATAGGTCCTATGTCTGAGCTACATGGTTCATGATTCAGTCCTCAATTTCTATATCTTGTATGTCAAAAAACTTGGGATATAGGTATGGCTACCAAATGGCTAATCAAAGTCTTGAGCTTCAGAACATGCTTTTTTTAAAACCCTTATAGTCTGTCTTAGAATCTATACTAAGTACTGGTTCCAAGGCAGAAGAGCTGTAAAGGCTAGGCAATTGGGATTAAGTCATTTGTACAGGGTCACACGGCTAGGAAGTGTCTGTGATCAGCCTTGAACCCACAACCTTCCATCTCCATGCCTAGCTTTCTGACCACTGAGCCACCTTGCTGCTCCTAGCACATGCTTTTAAGAACAAGATAGACCTGGTAGAACTCAGAATCTCTTGGTTCCACTGGACAAAGGGAGTATAAGCTAGGAACATCAGAAGATACAGTAAGCAAGCTTTATTAAGAAGGAATTCCTCAGCCAGGGCAGAGGTGGCCAAGGAGCACAGACATAGAGCAATTCACTGGGATTGAGGGTAGGTAGAACAGGATGGGTTTTTAGACGGGTCTTATCTGGGTTAGGCAGAACCAGACTTTGGGTATAGGGAACAGGAAGCTTGAGCCAGGGGTAGAGGTCAAAGTTCAGGACTGCTACTGGAATTGGAAGCTATGAGTAGGCTTTGGGGACATTACTGCTCATTTTGCTCTAACGAGATGTTTCAGGGTTTTTTTTTTTTTAAATCATTTAATTTACATTTTGTAATTTTCTCTAACCCTTGCTTGTTTTTTGTTTTTTTTTTTTGTTTGTTTTTTAAACCCTTGTACTTTGGTGTATTGTCTCATAGGTGGAAGATTGGTAAGGGTGGGCAATGGGGGTCAAATGACTTGCCCAGGGTCACACAGCTGGGAAGTGGCTGAGGCCGGGTTTGAACCTAGGACCTCCTGTCTCTAGGCCTGACTCTCACTCCACTGAGCTACCCAGCTGCCCCCCTGTTTCAGGGGTTTTGAGCTTTCCAGAGGATTCTTTGCTTACTCAGTTGGATCTGAGGTAGCATGTAATCTTTAACTGCTTGCCTTTCCTGTGAGACTCCTAGCTCCATCCTTCCACAAATTCACCATGAAGAATCCATCCAAAACTATGGAGGAAGACATTCAACATGGGCAATCTACCTATCTTCCCTCATTCTTGCTGCAGAACCAGTTCATTTTCTTCTTCTATCTTGATGTAAATCATTTACTCCTGTTCTCTAGAGTATCTCATTGGTTATATGTTGCAGCCAATTTACACCACCATCTTCTGTATGATACTCATTTAAAATCTTCAGAGGCCATTGAGTTCCATGTCTTGCTATCATCTCACAGGATTAGAAGAATGTTAGTTTTGAAAAGATAACTCTTTGCTTTCATGGGAAACTTAGTGTCAGTAAAGGAGCTTTGTGATTTCCCAAAAGCAATCCAGCCTACTATCCTTCCACCATTTAACATCAGGCTCAATTAGCAGTACTATTTATTTCAGAAGGGTATGCTGGAGCCAAATCATATTGGCAATCTCATTGTTAAATTTTCTGTGTGAACTTTTATACTTTGGAAATCAGCAAGGGATACAAATCAGGGCTCCATTTATTGCTTTGTGGGTTGTCCAGACTTAAGAAAGTCCTGGGGGGGGGAATGTTAATGATGCAGGTTAAATTTAAAAGTCTGTTCTGTACTTCTTTTTTAGAGAGCAGGTTGTTAAACATTTATCCGTATACTCCATATCCCAGATATACGTACTGATGACTAAGCTCTACAGGGTGTCCAACCAAATGCATGACATCCGGGCAACTGATCTTCATCCCCTGGGTCTTTCCTGTGTGGATGAGGAGATCAAAATCCTTTGAGTGATTACAAATCTTTTGCAGGATTTTGCGAAATATTCTGGACCTTAATTCAATCAACAAACTGTAGTCCATAAACAAAATCCCCAAAGGGAGCAACAAAGAATCAGTAGAGCACTATGGGGGTGAAGGGAGAGTGTGAGTTCTAGAACTAGAGCTAAGAGAATTATCTAGGATTGAATCTGGACACTTAGAATATCAGCTATGAATCACTTTCCTTTCATTTCTGTAAAATAGGGCCAACAATACCTTTGATACTTGGCTCCCAGGCTTAGTGTGATGCGATTCTATATGTAAAATGCTTCTCGAACCTCAATATCAACTATTAGTATTGATGAGGGGCAGCAATTTCAGGGTTAGAGATGGAGCCTCGGGGTGTGGAAGACTTCATTCAAGTCTCACTTATGGCATCCACTGGTTGTGTGACCCTGCATAACTTCTCATGAGGTTCTCTAGGCTCTATGGTACAGAGCAGGTGCTGATCTACATTGATAGAAAGTTTTCTCATTGGAATTTTCCTTGTGCCACTGAAATCACAACACTTCTAAAAGAAAATTATGATTCAAGCTCAAGTGGTTAGACAGCTTAAGGAGTTCCCTGCAGGGCATTGTAGAGGGACCAAAACAGAACCTAATAACAATGACTTATATGTAATGTTTTAAGATATGCAACTTGCTTTTCTCACTGCAACAGTATAAGATTGTTAGTCTTAATATTATCATTGTCATTTTATTGATGAGGAAACTGAGGCACATGGAGGTGAGGTGACTTGTTCAAGGTCACCCAAGAGTAAATATCAAAATCATTATGGGGAAACCAGAGCTCTTGACTCCTTTACAGCCTGGGATTTCTCAACCAGGCGAACCTAATATGGTACCCCCACATACCCACCTACATATACACATTTAAAAAAAACCCAAGAGAGGGAATGTCTGACTCCTGATATGAAAAGGATGCCATCTGAACTTTTAGAAAAATGTATCTTCAAAGCCAGTTTGGGCATTTGAAATTTTTAATAAAGCAAAAGCTTAATAAATACTTGTTGAACTCAATTTAACTGGATTAAATTGGGGTTTCTCCTTCTTTCTGAAAGGGACTAAGACAAATTGATACCTTGCTATGAGAATATTTGCTTAGCCTTGATCATGTATGGTGATCTAGAGGACAAGTAAGGAGAAAAAGCTAGAAGATAGATGAACTAGACCTTTTGAATTGGAAAAATGGCAAATATTTTTCCCAATTTGCAAAAAGGGGTAAAGAAAGGAGCCTTCAAGTTCTAGATCTAGGAACTTGATCTTGCTCCCTTCTTTTTTCTTAAGACCTAATTCTTTAAGAGAACATGTTCTATTTTTGTATGCCTTGCACATAATAGGTGCTTAATAGATGTATTACATTGAATGGCATTGAAGAAAAGTAAGGAATGTAGTGTGTTGTAGCAGGGAATGACCTGCATCTCTGATTAAGGAATCTGCCTGCATTCTAGACTCAGCTCCACCACTTACTGGCTATGTGACCTTGGGCAAATCACTTAATCCTACTGTGCTTTGGTTTGCTCAGCTATAAATCAAGAGGACTAAACTGGACTGAGAGTCATTCTTTCCCAAATCTCATGATCCAGATGGAGCTTTGTGAGAAAATTTCAACATTGTATGAGAAATGTAAATGTTAGTGATCTATTTTCCCTTTTAAGTATTAAATATGAAGGCATATGTTCATCCAAATATTAATTACGTGTTACAATTGTTCAATATACAAATAGACATAATATCCTCTTCTATTTTGCTCCCAAATTTTTTTAATTTAAAACTCTTACCTTCCATCTTAGAATCACTCCTGTGTATTGGTTCTAAGGCAGAAGAGTGGTGAGGGCTAGGCAATGGGGGTCAAGTGACTTGCCCAGGGTCACACAGCTAGGAAGCGTCTGAAGCCAGATTTGAACCCAGGATCTCCCGTCTCTGGGCCTGGCTCTGAATCCACTGAGCCACCCAGCTGCCCCCTTGGTCCCAAAATTTTCCAACTCATCTATGCTTGATTTCAGGAGTACTCTGATTCCATGGAGTTAATAAGGGGTCCATCAATATAGCTAATAATTGGCTAGCATTTTAAAGGGGTTTTTAAGGCTGGCAAAGCGCTTCATAAAAATCTCATTTGATCCTCATAGCAACCCTGAGAGACAGATGATGTTTCACAGATGCTATTCTACAGATGGGGAAACTGAGGTAGACAGAGGTTAAGACTAGTATCAAATAGCCAGTATCTTCATTCATTATTCTAATCATCACACTCTCTAATTGCCAGTGTCTTTCAAGCTTTAAGATGCAACATAAATGTAACATAAGATGTAACAAGATGTAACATAGCCAAATCCATTTGGGAAAAGCTAAATTTGATGACCTCCAAGGTCTCTCCTAGCAATAAAATCCTTTGATTTTGTTTTAAAATTGCCAGTAACTTTGCAGGGAAGGAGGAAAAGACAAGTCCCTAGTCATAATCAAAGAATTTTAATAAAAAAGAACTAAGTTTTAGAGAAGGGAAAAGTCATTTTGTAAATAAGTGTGTGAGGTCCTCAGAGCATATAGTTTAATCCCAAAGTTAAATTTGGCAAAAAGAATCAGAATCCCAACTTTGTTACAAATGTTCAACAGAACTGAACCATGAGCTTTCAGGATCTTAATCCAATATTACCTTCTCCAACTATTTAAGAAAATCTTTCTAAGCCATCCAACAAAATAAAGGCTGTATTTGGGGTTCCTTCACGCTTTTCACTGGTCCTAGCTCTGTGAGTTGTCACCTCAGCGTCCTCAAGTGCCTCCATATAAAGGTCCCTCTGTCTTTTAAATTGCATCACTTATACTACTTCAATGATTCCGAAGTTGGCCTGCCCCTCTATGGTTTTTCTACTTTTCCAGGCAAATACATTTGCCTAAATTAAAAAGCAGGGCTTGGAACAGGTTCTGGAAAAGGGTGCCAGAAGTTTTTAATACCATCTCTATAGCTAGCTGGTTGGTCTGTACACTCAAAGACAGTGCTTCAGCAGCGAGAGGAGAAAGAGATGCTTTCCATTGATCCAAATGACCTGTCTATAGTGATGAGCAGGGATTATATGATGAGAATATAATCAGATGTAATGGAATACTATTGTGCCATAAGAAATGACAATCAGAATGATTTCAGAAAAACTTGGAAAGATGTGTATGAACTGATGCAAAGTGAAGTGAACAGAACCAAGAAAACATCATCTACAGTAACAGAAGTATTGTACAATGATCAACTGCAAAGGACTAAATTATTATCAGCAATGTAATGATCCAAGACAATCCCAAGGGACCTATGACAAATAATGCTATTCATAGTCATAGAAGGAACTGCCAGAATGTGAATACAGATTGAACCATACCATTTATCGTCTTATTTCCTTCATGAATGTTTTCTTGCACACATGATAGATGTCATCTTTCACAATATGAGTATGGAAATTTGTATTGCATGACAACACTGGAGTAACTTATATTGTTTACCATCTAGGGAAGGGGTAGAGAGGAAAAGAGGGAGAGAATTTGGATTGCAAAAGGTTAGAAAAGAATTGTTTAAAGTTGTTTCTACATGTAATTGACAAAGAAAAAAAAAGACTATAACCAGAGAAGTTACCAGGGTTGAGAAGAGTAGTGTTGCAACAGTTCCATAAGGGTTGATGAAATATGGCCAGATATGCCAGCATATTCACTGGTACCTGACCTCTGTTCTATACATTCCTCTGGACAGCAGTACCTGAGTTCATAGGATCATGGGATCACAAATCTAGAGCTGGAAAGCACCTCAGAAGCCCTCTAGTCCAATCCTCTCATTTTACAGATAAGGAAACTGAATCCCAGGAGATTATGTTAGTTGCCCTGGTTCACATAGGTGATAAATATCAGAGGTAGGGTGGGGAAATAGTTGGGACTCTCAAACTATGTCCACTACTTGATGTTATTACTATAACTGCATCAGCAATGAGAGGCAACATATGGGAATTAGATTCGGTTAACTCAAACATTTTTAATTGAATTGAATTTATTGAATTATTAGTTATATGAAAGACAATGCACTAATGTTTAGTGAGATCCATATACAAATAATGACATTAGGAAATGAACAAAGTATTTTTGAAAGGACAGAGTGAACCATCACAAGTAGACTGGATACTAAGTTATGAATTTTTTGGTCATGGCAACCCATGAAACAAAGAAAAATTCAAAATGGTGCCCCTACTACTTCTGCAGAAATCATAACTAGGTGACAGAAAAAGGAAAAAAGACTGCAAAGAATCACAGTTTCTAGATTGTCTACAAATATGCATTTATCTGTTGGTATTCTAAATGTGAAATCATTGTCCATAGACTAACAAATTGTAATACTGCTAAGAGCAATAGTTCTTAGCCTGGATCCATGGACCCCAACTTTAGGGGGGTCCATGAACTTGGATGGTAAAAAAATTACTCTTTATTTTCATTACTCTTTCATTGAAATTTAGCATTTCCTTCAATTATTTAAAAGCATGATTCTGAGAAGAGGTTTTATAGGTTTCATCATATTGACAAAGAGGTCATGATAAACAAAAAGGTTAAGAATCCCTTTACTAGAGGATCTCAGTTATGTCAATCTTGGCCTTCTCACCAAAGGCAGAATTTATAAGGAAACCAGCTAAATGGAAGAAGGGTAGTTGACAGAAGAAAGGGTAACTTACAGAGGGAAATAAAGAAGTTGGCTGAAGTGGGCTACCAGGCAACCAAAAGCAACAAGAAATATCATTTCATGAGACTTTTGGCCATCCTATAGTGAAATATTACTTGAGCCTTTGCTAATAAGACCAGCATGAAGATAATTTCAGTTTATAAGTCAAAATATGTTGCAGAGGATGAGGAGGATCCATTCATTACAAAACCCTTCAAATTAAAGTATCATATCCTTCAATATTTAGTTCATGTGAAGGTGCATAAAGTGAGAACAGGAAAAAATGTTGGAAAATATGACTCTGTATTGAGAAATGAAAGATACCAAAGGCATGTGAAGTATACAGAGACCTCATGTCTATTTAAAATGAATATTTCCTTCAAGAAGAGAGCTGGGAGGTGCTGGACCTTATGAGCACTGAATAACTTCATTAAAAAGGAAATTGACTATGTTTTAATAGACAGAAATGACTGGCTATTGATGTGGGAATCATTTCAAAATTAGCAATCTGTTTACATCAGACCATAGACTTATTAGAAAAAGGATTCAAGTCAATACCAAATAGAAAAATAGAACACTTAAAATGATAAGATATGGTGTTCAATTAAAATAGCTCCAAATGAATCTGTTTAAAGGAACTTCTGACTCCAAAAAGATGTGGGGGGGAATGGATAAAAGAACAAACATTAACAAATACTAATAAAATATCTTTGGGGGCAAGGATATTTTTTGCCTTTCTTTGGGAGCCTGGGACATGTATTTCTGGGTGCTTAATAAATGCCTGTTACCCAGTTCTTTTCTAATAATGTTTAACTGATACAAAACAGTCATCATTGAAAGACCAAAAGACCTTAGTAATTAGCCCAGCCAGCAAACATATGATCTCCTCCTAGCCAAGCTGGGAAACATGGCAGCCAAAGGCAACAGAGGTGTGAAAATAAATTCATTGGTAAAATCTTACAAAAATACGGGAGGGTAGTAAATTATAAGCAATTTCATTTCATAAAATAGTGAAAGGAAAACAAGCTCACAGATAGTTTGAAAAGAGACACAAAAAAGTCAAATTATTTAAGACTAAAGCTAGAGGGAAGAAAACAAATAGGTGAAAAGTAAGAAAGACTTACCAAGATTACTATGTAAAACTATTTTTTTCCATTAATGATAGCAGAATCATCACACATGGACTCAGTCTCTAATTTGTTGTATGAGGAAGCAACAATGGGATTAAATAATGAAGGAAAATCAACTGGGCTAGACAAAGTATGAACAAATGAGGTCTGTGCTAGAAATGAAATTGTCTTGAAAAGTATGGAGGAATTGATTCTGAAGATTCAAGACATTTGAATGAGAGGAGGATACCAAACATTTGGGAAAGTCATGAACATAATTATTGCCACAGAAGAGGACTGAGAAAATATTAATAACCACCAATGTCTCCTTTTCTATATCTACAAAAACTTTTAATAGATAATTTCCATATGTATCATGGGTCTTTCTGGAGAAGGTGGGAGAAAGCAACATTTGGATTTCTATAAAGAGTCTTTGAAAAATGCGTCAACAGAAATAACTTTTTAAATTCTGATTATTAATTTGAAGACAGTATATAATATAATGACGTTTATTTACCAAAAGTGCTCATTACTTTAATGGAGGATACCCAGGATGGAATCCAAAAAAATCTACCAGTTTTCTTAAAAGATGTTGACATCCTCTAGATGTTCCTTTTTGCAAATGTCACAATGGTAGTTGCATCACACTCCAGAACAACATAAGTTCTCTTAAATAAGATCCATAATTATTCAAAAGGGTTTGGCCTAATATTGGAAAACCAAATGAAATGATGATATAATAATAATAATAAAAATAAACAGCTAAATTGATATAGTGCTCTAAGGTTTGAAAAGCTGTCTATTATTAATTTAGAAGTATGTATAATCCAGATCAAATTGCTTACCATCATGAAGAGAGGGAAGGGAAAGAAGGGAGGGAGACAATTTAGATCTTATAATCTTAGAAAATGTATGTTGAAAATTGTTATTATATATAATTGGGAAAATAAAATATCCTTGAAGAAAAAAGAAAAGCAATTTATTACTTTTTTATCATTATTATACCTTCAATATGCTATCCTTATCCCTATCTTACAGATGAGGAAACTGAAGCTCAAAAAAGTTGAGGTTTACTCTCAGTCACACAGCTAATAGGTGTACGATGCTGGATTCAAACTTATCTTCCTGACTCCAAGTATATATCAAAGAAAATCCATTGTCTAGTTTTGATATATAGTTGGATAGACACAAAGAACTAGACTAGCAAGACACTACCAAGACGTATACCTTGAAAGAACAAGGCAGATGGACAATGTGCTCCAGTCAGAATTGGCCAGGAAAAGACAAACCAGTTAGATTGCCTTGGAAAATGTTGATTTTTAATGACTTCAAACTTTTCTAAGTGGTGTGATGGATAAAGCATTGAACTCAGAGTTAGGAAAACTTGAGTTCAAATCCAACTTCAGACACTTATTAGCTGTGTGACCCTAGATAAAACCCCACACACTTAACTTCTATCAGTCTCAGTGTCTTTATCTGTAAAGTGAGGATGATAATTGTGAGAATCAAATAAGACATTTGTAAAATGCTTAGCACAGTGCTGAAACAGAGTAGGTACTTAGTTAATAATTGTTCTCTTCCCCATCCTGTCCTTGTCTTCCTACTCTCTGAAACAAAGGTGTATCTCCTTAAAAATTAGTATTCTTCCATTGATGTTTTAAATATTGATTCAGCTTTGATACTGAACACTTCCTCAGCACCCTCAAAAGCCTTCCAGAGGGACGGAAGGACGAGCAATACACTTTTCCTAAAGCCTCTCTTTATACAGGGTTAAGATTTTTTTCCAGCTAACTCTTCATTTCACATCATCTGCTTTACTTGGTTTTTACATTGTGAACATCTGGCTTCCCCAACCCTCTTTCCACTTCCTTTTGGATACTGTCTTCCCCATTAAACTATAAGCTCTTTGAGGACAGGGATTGTCTTTCTTTTTCTTATTTGTATCCATAGCATTTAATAAAGATTTATTATTGAATTATTGAAGAGTAAAATAACAGAGTGTCTGAAGAATTTAAATTTCAGGTTGCCCAAAGGACAATGGAGAGATGAATAATGGGTGTGAATAGGTTATTTCCAGCAAAGATTTGTGTACCAGAAGATCTGTACAAGATTTCATCAAAGAGCTATATAAAAAGGAAATGGGCTTGCTATGTAGCAAGAATGAGGTAGACAGCCTGTGTGTTCCACTGGTACCCTATATTATGTTAGAAGAGTAAGAAAAAGGTCCCTACATGGAGGATTTATGGGAGTACATGGGCAAGAAGATGAGAAAATGTGTATAGATAGGATATAATCTGCACCTTTGAAGGCAATGTAGCCACATTTTTGAGATCACAAGTCCATCCAAGTACCACAATATTTTTCAGTCATCTCACTCTACTTGCACTTTTCCATCTACCAATAATCTCCTAATTCTAAAAAAAGGATTTTCTTTGACCTTTTTACCTCATTTTGCTAACATCCCATCATTCTCACCACCTTTCTTAATTAGTTCCTATTTATTTTGTATACAGCTCCCTTGCACATAATTGTTTACTTATTTTCCCTATTAGATTATGACTTTCTTGAGGGCAGGGCTGTCTTTTACTTTTCTTTGTATCTCCAGCAATTAGTACAGTGCCTGGCACATAGTAGGTGCTTTATAAATGTTTATTGACTTGCCATTCTAATAGATTCCCTCTTTCTGTCAACTTCTCATCTGATCAGTTCCTTTAAGCCTTACCATATTTCTTTGTATTTACCATGTTATTCCTTGCAGTATAATAGCCCAATATATTAATGCGCACCAATTTAAGACATTCCCCAATCAATATTCCTCAATCAATAGACATCTACTTTGTTTCTAATTCTTTGCCACATAGTAGGCACTTAATAAATGTCTGTTGAACTGAATACAATAAAACCCTGCCTCTCTTCCTATTTGTATGACTTTGGGCAAAGTCACTTCAATTCTCTGGGAGTCAGTTTTCTCACCTACCTAATAGGGGCTGGGACTGGGATCCCTATCCTAACTGCAACCTACTGACAAGTCAGGGGCCCAAGGAAGGATATTATACAAAGAAAAGTAAAAGACAGCCCTGCCCTCAAGAAAGTCATAATCTAATAGGGAAAATAAGTAAACAATTATGTACAAGGGAGCTGTATACAGAATAAATAGGAACTAATTAAGAGAGGAGAGGCACTGGAATTAAGAAAGATTTGGGAAGGCTTCCTGTAGGAGGTAGGATTTTAGTTGAAACATAAAGGAAACCAGGGAAGTCAATAGCCAAAGAGGAGGGAAAGCATTCCAAGCATGGGGGTTTACAGTGGAAATATCCAACGCCAAGAAGTGGAGTGTCTTCATGGAACAGCCAGGAGCCCAGTGTCACTGGATCAAGTAGTTAGTGTTGGGGAGTAAGGTGTAAAAAGACAAGAAAGGTGTGAGGGGGATAGTTTATGAAGGGCTTTGAATGCCAAGCAGAGGATTTCCTATTTGACTTTGGAAGTGACAGGGAGCCATCTTTTTTTTTTTCCATTGGAAGGATGATATGGTCGGACTTGCAGTTTAGGCAGGTAAATGGAAAGAGAAATAGCAACCGAAATAGAATCCTGTGAAATTATAATAAGAAAGCAAGGGCCCAAAAGAGAGATCCAAGAAGATGCCTCTTTCTCTCTTGTGAAGAGTTGGGGGATTATGGGTGTCAGTCACCAGCATTTATGAAAAGCTTATTATGTGCCAGGCACTTTGCTAAGTGCTGGGGATTCAAAGAAAAGTAAAATTAGACCCAGTAGCACATTATAGATGTCAGACTTTTTCATTGTGTTGGTTAGTTTTACTGCACTATACAGCTTTCAGCTGGAATTGACTCATTAGACACCTTGAGTTCACTCTCACTGATCCAGGGAACTGGACTGTGCTCCTGCCCCAGAGCTGCCCCTTCGCATTCTTCATCTCTGGGTTCCTCTGATTTTCTGTCAGGGACCCTGATTACTTACAACAGAACATTTTGTAGACCTTTGTTTGAAAGATTTGCAGGTGTTTTCTTTTTTAATTCCACTAATTGAATCAAATCGCAAATGTGCTTGCTCACT
This sequence comes from Gracilinanus agilis, assembly GCF_016433145.1. Lineage (NCBI taxonomy): Eukaryota > Metazoa > Chordata > Mammalia > Didelphimorphia > Didelphidae > Gracilinanus > Gracilinanus agilis. The sequence continues at coordinate 80,399,564 of NC_058133.1, read as the reverse complement.
TAGAAAGGGAGCATCAGACTCTGAGCTGATTCATCATTTCAGATTCCGTTAGCTTCGCGCCTTGTGAGCAGATAACAAGAAGGCTGTTCCTAGTACCCAGCATCACACTCTGTTGTCATGGTTACTGGCTTGGGAGAAAGATACCCTGACAAAGGCCAAATTGGCTGTGGTAAATAGCAGGAATATACCCCGAGGGTGGCCAGATGCCTCTCCATGTTCGTCTCAGGAATGTTTTCTCTCATTCTCCATTTACCCAGATTGGGAAGATGGTCATTTGCATTTGGAGAAGGCAAAATCAATATTGATGGTGTAAGCTTTTTAATGAGGTGGTTTCTTCTCCTCAAACTTTAAGAGAAAGAAAGCAGGGGAAGGGAAGTTTTTGATGGTACAGTCTCAAAGGGAAGCAGTCGCTCCACACCTTGTTTATTCCTCCCCACTTCTCTGAAGCCAATTCTGCCTCTGTCATTTCTTAAATTCAGAAAGAGAGAAATCTGCATCCAAAAAGGCATACGGTTAATATAGTTCCTGAATGTGGGGAGAGGTGGGCGTTGCTAAGAGTAGAGAGAGGTGGGTGTCAGCTCATAATCTCAGAATCTCCGAGAGAGAAGGGACCCCAGCAGCCATCTCTCTAACTCAGACCTGACCAAGAATCATACAACAAACCTCGAAGGGTTACTCAGAGCTCCTCCAAGCTCGAAAGGGAAGCTCTCTTAGGTGTTCCAATGATTGATGGATTGACTGATCTCTGTCCCACCCTCCACTCATCCCTTGCCACTAGGATTCTCACCGCTTCTGTCAGACCTCACCTACACCTTCCGTAGGGCTTATGGCTGAGACAAAGCTGGATCCAGGCCAGTGGGAGGACAGAGGGTGGAAGGGATTGGTGATGATAGCACTCTCCAGCTGGGGCTCCAGTCGGGTCAGGGAAAAGCTGGGAGAGAAACCCTTCCCACCCCCACCCCCACTCCCAGAGAGCAGTGATGGGCTCTCACTCCAAAAGCTCCATCTTTTGTTCTCCACTTGGCAGCCTGCCAGACCAAGCAATGGCCCCTCTAGCTTTGCCAGGAGGTACGCAGGTGCACACGCCCTACTTACTACTGTCAGCTAATGCACAGAGGAACCATCAATAGAAGGACATTTTTTCTCTGCCACATCCCAGTGCATGTTGAGGGGTTATGTGCTGAGCCTCCGTACCCCAGGACTCCTGAAAGGGAGGACAGGTCTTGGAATTAGCTGTAAATAGTAATCAAGGGCTTTGGATGGTTAAAATGGAGGAAGAAGTCAGTAAACAGATGTAATTTATTTGTTATTATTTTGAAGCTGGAAAGAGGGGTAATATCTGGAGTGAACACTTTTTTTTCAGTGTAGTTACTTTATTTGATTTGTATGGACTAAAATATGTTGTGTTTAACTAATAATGACTAATTCTACTCCTATCAAAAGGCTTTGCCATAATTTTAATTATTGGGAAAATTTAGACCCTGGTGCTATGCAGCCACTATTCATCGGGTTGTAGGTTCCCAGCTTTATGAATTAACGAGATAATTCAGGGAAAAGCAATATTCTTTGGTTTAAATAATACATAGTTTCAGTTCTATCATTTAGTTTATTGATGTATATTTTGTGCTATATATCTTCTTACCTATTTATGTCTATGAGCATTTACTATTTCTCCCTCACAACGCCCACTTCATCTGGACAATAAAATAAAAGAAAAAGCCAGTCTTCATGACAGATATGCATAGTCCAGGGAGCGCTCAGGGGCACACACTCACACACGCATACACACGCACATACACAACTGAATGGAGTTGTTCTAAATGGCACCTGCTTAAGGAAGGGCATCACAACCAAGCTAGGTCTCAGCACCTATAAGTAGTTACCAACATTTTTAAATAAAAAAAATCAGTATTAAGTCAATCATTTTGTTAGCTTTGCTGCTATAATAGCTCAACTGTGATATTGATACATGTGGTATATAGAGCACTCAAGCTTTATAAACTACAAAAGTCACTGTCAATATGCTGCTCACACTGGGAAGTGTCTGAGGCTTTGTGTCTTTTTTTGAGGAAGTGTCTTTTTTATTGTCCAGATGAAGTGGGCATTGTGAGGGGGAAATAGTAAATGCTCATAGACATAAATAGTTGAAAAGATATATAGCACAAAAATATACATCAATAAACTAAATGATAGAACTGAAACTATGTATTATAAGATCTCCCATCTCAATCTACTGGTGCTGTAGACCTACCGTTGGCACAGCCAGTGTGGTATAATAGATAGAACAGTAGACTTGGGCTCTGCAAAATCTGAATTCAGATCTTACATCTGACACATTAGCTGTGTGATCCTAGGCAACTCACCTCTTCTCTCTGAGTCTATTCCTTCCTGTGTAAAATTGGGATAATAAAACCTTTGGTACCTACCTCACAGGTTCACTATGAGAATCAAATGAAATAACAGTGTAGAATGCCTCATCCCCTTTTAAAGATGAGGAAATTGAGGTACAAAGGAATTCCGTGGATTACTAAAAGTCACATGATTAACAAAATGTCTGAGATGGTGTTTGAACCCACATCCTCCAGACTCTAAATACAGCATTTTAGCCATGCCTTACCTTACCTATAACCACCTCAGCCTCATTTCACAGCCTCTTCTTTTCTCCCTTTTCCTGTTTGTGTTATATTCCCCTATTGGAATGTAAGTCAAGTCAACAAATATTAATCAAGCACCTAGTCTGTGCCAGGCAGTATGCTAAGCACTAGGGATAAAAAGGAAGTTAAAAACAAAATCTGTGCCCTGAAGGAGCTCACAGTCTAATAAGGGAGACACGTGCAAACAACTACATACCAAAAAAAAAGAAAAAGAAAAACACAACAAAACATTCCAATACATACAAAATAAGTTGGAGATCATTTTAGAGGGAAGACACCAAGACTAGGAGGGATCCGGAAAGGCTTCTTCAGAAGGTGAGACTTTTGCTAAGATTTTGAGGGAGCCAGGGAAGCCAGGAGACAGATGAAGAGAAAGAGAGAGAATTCCAGGAATGAAGGATAGTCAGTGAAATGCCCAAAGGTAGAAGATAGGTTGCATATGTGGGAACAACTGGATCTCAGAGTAAATAATTGGGTTGGGAGAAGAATAAGGTGTAAGAATACTGGAGAGGGAAAAAACAGAAAGGTTTTGAAGGACTTTACATGTCACCCAAGAGACTTTCTCTTCGATTCTGGAGAGGGAGCCACTGGAGTTTACTGTGTAGGGATGGGGGGTGGGAGAAGGAGGGTTGATGTGGTCAGAACAGAACTTTAGAAAGATCACTTTGACAGCTGAGTGGAAGATAGTCTGGAATGGAGAGAAACTAGAGATTGCAGATCAATAATCTAGGCATAAGGTGACAAGGGCCTGCATCAGGATGGTGGCATTATCAGAAGAGAGGAAGTATATAGGAGAGATATTACAAAAATAAAATCATCAGGTCTCACAGTGACATGGGACCCCTGATTTCCCTGGACACCCCAAACCCTAGAAGTTTTTCAGGTTAAATGGAAAACAGGAAATCCCTTTCCTTCCTTGCATTCTTGTTAACACTGAGGAAACAGTGACCCTGGACATCAAAGACTCATGATAAGGAAAGACCCCTGAAAGATTCTTCTTGGATTCTCCCCTAGGTTCCAAGATGGACACTGATATCATTGAGTTGTATCTAGGACATCCCCCACTCCTGCCCAACCTCATTCCATTGTCTCATCCTTTGTCATGTAGCCCCCCTCAATGGGATATAGAGGGTAGGGGTGAGAGAATCAAGAGTTGATGGTGAGGGGGCAGCTAGGTAGTTCAGTGGACTGAGAGCTAAGCCTAGAGATGGGAGGTCTTAGGTTCAAATCTGACCTCAGACACTTCCCAGCTGTGTGACCCTGGGCAAGTCACTTGACCCCCATTGCCTACCTTTACCACTCTTCTGCCTTGGAGCCAATACAAAGTATTGACTCTAAGACAGAAGGTCAGAGTTTTAAAAAAAAAAGAGTTGAAGGTGATATGTAGGGCTGGAGAGCTTAGGTGATTGAGAGAGTGGTGGTGTATTCAACAATAATAGAGAATTTGGGAAGAGAGGAGGGCTTTTGGGGCAGAAGATGCTGTAGAGGGGCAAGAAATTAGTTCATTTTTGGATATATTGCATTTAGGATGACTTTAAAATATACAGTTCAAGATGTCTTCCCATAATGTTGGGTTCCCAAAACTTGATTTTGAAATGCTTTTTAAAAGAGTGATTTAGTAATATTATTGATAGAATATTTGGACATAGAGTCATTACTTAAGAAATGTAACAAATAAAATTAATATAGGAGGATATATTTTAAAATATTGGGGTTTTATTGTAATCCATATTGGTAATTAAGCCATGTTCCTGATAAGATCTAATTCAAATGCTGTGCCATCACCTCTGCACACCTGGCTTGTTCAGCAGGAAATAGAGTGTACCAATCAAGTTCTGAGTCTTTATACCTCTGTCTGAGTAATCACACTTCTTGCCCACCTGTATTATGCAAGAGGAATCATGGGAAATGTAGTTTTCAAGTCCCCTAAATGTCCACAGGAAGTTTAGACCAGAGACCTAAAGATTAGTTCAAGGGCTCCCAAATTTCCAATATCACATTCCCCCCTGAAGAGCGGAGAGAGGCTGGTCTCCTTGAATGCTCTTGTAAACATAACTAACTTTTAAATTACAGAAATTTGGGGATAAAAGGGAAAAAAGGACAAAACCAATGATCCTATGATTGCTAGGCACATTGACAAAAAACCAATTAGGGGCAGTCCCTAGTTCAAGGACCCCCAAATTTCCAATATCACAGAAAAATAAACCAAATATATTTTTAAATGAATTTGCTATGAATTATTATGAATTGTTGGGTGCTATGGTACCTCAATGAGTCTATAGCTGTCCTTAGTATATTCCAAGAGAAACTTTACATCAATTCAAGGTATTCTTGCTATCACTATTCAAAATATTTCTAAATTGAATAGTTTTTGAGATAAATAACTAACCTGTTATTTGTAAGTAATGTCAACTCCGAGGAAAAAAGAACTATTAGCCTGGAATGGATATTCCACATAGAGCTATTTCTAAGGTCTGAAGAGGCCATTGCTTGGCAAAGAGAAGAAGATACAGAACCTGGGGCGAATGATATTGGTAATTCAGCTAATAGGTATTGGGGTCTATTACAGTAATATGAAGCAAGCATGAGTGAGAACCAAAGCTGTCTTGAAGTGGAGAGGTCACAACAGAGCATACTTAAGGGTATGTGTGGAGGAACACAAAAGATAAGAACAGTTGGTGCCATTCATTTGGTTTGGAAATGATGGAAGCTGATAAATAAGAGCCCAAGTAAATTTTTGGCACCAAGAGGAAAAGTCTAACTGGTTCAAAACAGAGAATGCAATGCTGGAGAAGACCCTTAAGGATCTCAAGGACAAATAAAATGTTATCTAGCCTGTCCTTGAGTCTCCAGTAAGGTGAACCCCTCTTCCTGCCCTCCCTGAATCATAGCCAGTTTCCTACAGTGAAGATCCAGAAAAGCAAGTGAGCAAAAGAAAGAATGCTAGAGAGAGCTTGAACTCTGGGCCTCCAGTTTTGCTGCTCATTCAGTTTGTGACCTTGGGCAAATGATCAAAATTCTCTGAGCCTCAATTTATCAATCTGTGTAACGGAAGGGTTGATTGAAAAGATGTCCATCAAGCCTTCTAGCCCTGAAACCCAAACTGTAGGTCTCCAGTGACTGTCTAACATAATTTGCCAGTTCTTTTCTGCTATTTTCGCATATCTAGTTCTAAGGTTGCCTAAAGGGCCAAGTCTCAAAGCATGAACAAACAAGCAAAACAAAACAAATTCAGGGCATCCATGAAATGCCTTTTGTTTCCCATGGACTGGTGATGGTTTTAGCCTTCTCACTACAAGATGCCATGAACAAAAATAGAAGTTTGGAAATATTCCTGGCAAATTGTGCCAGATATAGTAAGTGACAGATTGGTCCTAACAACCCTGCTCTTCTTCTAAGTGTAAAAAATATGCCAGAGCCAAAAGGTTGCTGGAGGATTGGTTTCTTTTCGAACTCTTTATTTCCAGAAAACATTCAAATGGAGGCCTGAGGGCTGCCCTTCATTTGGAGAAATGGAATGCCAATGGAGAGAGGGAATAGCAACTCCAGGATGCAGTTTTTCCAACTACTACTCTTCATGCCAAGATGAGAAATGTGTGCTCACATGAATGTTTGAATCAAACTCTGTCCACGTATTAGGATTTTAAAGGACCTGAAGATGTCCTGTGGTTTCTTTAATTAGGAGGGAAGTAAAAGAAGGGAAGAGATTATTTAGAGTGAGGGAAAGATTTGATCTGTGGTGGTGGGAGATGTTAAAAAGCAAGTGAAAGTGACCTTGGGCAAGTCATTTATTCCCAATTGCCTAGCCCTTGCTGCTCTTCTGATTCTAAGCCAGAAAGTAAGGGTTAAAAAAAGGCAAATGGAAGACCTAAAGAACTAAGGGTTCCATAGTCTGAGCTCATATGCTGAGGCTTTCTTTGAGAAAGGCAACATCAGAGCCGGCTCCCTTCAGTGAAAAGCTGAGAGCTGAGCTTAAGATGGTTTTAGGATTCTGTTGGTTGGCTTGAATTCCAAATTCCAGGAGAAGGAAGATGATTTATGGGAATGATACTCTTTAACTTTAAAGTGAAAGCTAAAAGTCTCTCAAACTGCAACAAACCAGTGCTCCCAATACCAGAAAGAGAGACTTTAATGTGATGGAAAATGTTTAAAGATGATAATTTTTCTCCTCCAATTTTAGGTTGATAGGATCATAGCTTCTGTGCTGGAAGGGACATTAGAGATCATCTAATACAAGTCTTTCATTTTATCATCAAGGCTCAGAAAAATAAAGGATTTATCCATGGCCACACATGTACAAAGTAGAAGAGCTGTATTTCCAACTAAGATGCTCTGAGTCTTTAGATGACAGTGCTCCTTCTGCTGAGCTCTGCTGTCCTTGAAAGGTTCACATCCCCTAAACTAAGAATATTTAAGAGAGCAGATAGTTATATTTATAGACCAGTATTCCCTCTCTCTGTGGAGAGTATAGTGGTCAGGCTTCTGGCCCCAATCTCCTGGCAAGAATTAAAGTATCTCTTGGAGAAGAGTGAAGGGAGAAAAGACTAGAGATGTCTATTCAACCTCCCTTCAAGCCACACAATGACAGCTCCATGCTACATGTGGGAAACAGCCCTTGTTATATATTTATTTTGTTAAATATTTCCAAATTACATTTTAATCTTGTTCAGCTGCATCAGGGAATATTGCCCACCACATATTTGATACCATTGTCCTATAACACAATCACAAAAACAGTTCATTAAAAACCTACCCTTCCTTCCTTCCCTCCTTCTTTCCATCCTTCATTCATTCCTTTATTCCTTCCCTTTTTCCTCCCTTCCTTCCTTCTTTCTTTTCTGATTTCACCACAGTCACAGAGCAGAATCCTCAGTTAACTTTCATTCACTTCATTTCAACAAGTAATTATTGTTACTGTGGCAGGGGCTCTGTTCCAAAGGCTTAAAGAAATGTAAGCTTTGGAATTGTCCTTGTAGAAGAACCCAGAATACTCCTGACAACTTAAGTACAGTCCCCTGGAGATGGATTTGCCTCCAGTAGTTTTACTCAGTGGGAGACTCTGGTTGGCAGGACACCTGCAGAAGGATGATAGTAGCAGGAGCCGGGTTCTGACTCCCTGAAACGATCAGCCAACACTGGCTCTGCACATAGAGATCCACTTCACATCCCACTATGGGGATTCAGGAATTGTCTTCCCGGTGAACAGTGCTGTTTCTATTCAACCTCTGAACAGAATCCACTCAAGGCTGGTTCTTTTCAAATAAGTTAAAATAACATAAGATAGATAGAGATATAATTTTAATAAAAGCACTGGTTCATAGTGGCTAAAGAGTCTCAAAATCAAGAAAATCTGAGTCAAGCATCAGTAGGAGTTTTTTCACCAGGAGTTCCTTACATCAGAAATCCCAGATCCAACCCATATCCCTACCACTAACTTTAGAAAAGTAGGTAAGCAGACAGACAGACAGAAGGATAGAGATAAATAGAGATAGATAGATGGATAGATAGATAGATGGACGGACAGACAGACAGACAGACAGACAGATAGATAGATAGATAGATAGATAGATAGATAGATAGATAGATGATGCCTTTTGTTGTTACATTTCCAATTATGTTCTGTTCTACTCCCCTACCAAGTAGATTATCCCCAGTTACAAAGCATTTCAAAAGAAAAAAAATCAGCAAATTCAAAAATTCTGCAATGCAGAGTGGCAGACAGTTTTTCCAGCTCTTCTCCAGGGCCAAGCTTGGCCTAATTCCACAACATTTAAGTTCTGTTGTTGCTGTTGTAATTACTATGGTCAATGTGTGTGTGTGTGTGCACACACACA
>NC_058133.1:80322378-80390691 GCF_016433145.1 Gracilinanus agilis | reverse complement strand
ATAGAGAGAGAGAGAGAGAGAGAGAGAGAGAGAGAGAGAGAGAGAGCTTGTAAAGATCTCCTAATTTGTAAACTTGACAGGTCTCTTGAGACCATCCACGTAGGGTAACACTGAAAGAACTTATGAATTGGTTTACTGAGAAAATAGGATCCTCTTTTCCATACATACACTTCTTGAAAAAGGGTAGATGAATTTAAAAGTTTGTTTATAATATAGAAGTGACTTCTCTGATGATTTGTGCTTATGAAGTCATATCTAGGATTTGGTACTGTGGAGACTAAGATTTATATGCAAAATATTAAATATATTTATAAATATTTTATTGATAATAAACTAACAAAAGAGACTAACTAAAAGGTACTAACCAGGGGGCAGCTGGGTAGTTCAGTGGATTGAGAGTCAGGCCTAGAGACGGAAGGTCCTAGGTTCAAATCCGGCCTCAGACACTTTCCAGCTATGTGACCCTGGGCAAGTCACTTGACCCCCATTGCCCACCCTTACCACTCTTCCACCTATGAGCCAATAACACAGAAGTTAAGGGTTTAAAAAAATAAAAAATAAAAAAATAAAAGGTAATAACCAGCTTGCTTTCAGGAACCAAAGAGAGAAAGGGCAGAATTACAGCCAACTATAAAACAATAATGTGATCACGCAAACATGGAGGCGCAGGAGAGATTAAAGGGAATTTTGAGAAGACTAAGGGACTTGTGGGGGATGAAGTCCAAGGTTCAAAATTTCCATTTATACAGTACTGCAGTTCTATTTTTGCTTTAGAGATTAATATATAATACCTTATGAGATGGATATCTGTTAGTCTGGAGATTTACAATAATTAGCCAGGGTTACTTGGTATGAAAAAACATAGATTCACTATTTTTTTGTGGAATTCCAAATTGTCATTGCTTTCTTAACTTCTAATGATTGATTTTGACAAGTTAAAACTATGAAGAAGAAAGAAAAAATGTTGAGTGAATGGGAATGGGGGGGTGAGGGAAAATTTTAATGCTAATTATCATATTGCAACTACTTAAGAGTAATAATAGCTGTATCCAACCTTAAGCTCGGATTAGTAAAACTTTGCTATTTAAGGTAAAATCTATGGGGACTGTGACCTTCCTTTCTGAGCTTTATTTTTAGGTATGTTTATGATATTAGATCAACTTTTCACTGCTTTAAGGAAAATGCCAGCAACTCACTGAGAGTGAGATCTGTGATCTACTACTGGTGGATATATGTCCCCAGGAAATTGGGGGGGGGGGTAACCTTGGGAAGACTAAAGTAGGACTCTCTTGACTCAGTTTCCCATACAAGACATTTTCCTACCTGGCTAATTCTGAGCTTGGCTGTGATATCCTGTCATACTCTTGGTTGCTTTTTGACTCTTACCTGAAATCAAACAGAACTAAGGATATTTATCCTATTATACCTGTGTTGAGTCATTCTGTGCCTCAGAAGGTGTAGGACTGGAGGACCAGAGTTGATGCTGTTATAAGTAGGTCCCTGCTTCTTCCTTTCATAGCAAATCTCTCTAACCACAACAGATAAAATGGTAATTTTTTTTATATTATGAGGTTGCAATCCTTCAGTGCTTCTGCACAAGTATATAAGATTTCTGAAGTTATGGCCATTCCCATATCCTAAATAATTAAGTAAATGAAAACTTGGGCTTGTCATCTGCCTGCTAAAAGTCGCATATTCCTTTATAAGATTAGTTCCTTGAAATAAACCTGTGTGTAGATCATGCTCTGAAATCATGTAAGTCATAGAAGATTTATCTTAAATATGTCTACATCGTTTAGAGAGCATTCAAGAATAGTGGTCTGTGTATATTGTGTCTATTCCATTTGAACATGGTTAACAATTGAACATGCTTTACAATAGACAACTTGTTGATATAGACTATCCTCTGTGTACAATTTGGAATTAATTACTTGGTATATTTTCACATGCTACCCCAGGTCTTCTGTTCCAGTTGGAGTAAAGTTAGCATCTTTTAAGTGAATTAATTTGTGCAGTGATTGAACCTAGGCACTGAGGTCATCTACTTACAAAGAATGTTACCTATGTGTTCATGTATAGGATTGCATCCTTAACAGCATCTGCTCTTCATCAAGGGAAAATTAGCTGAAGTGGAATTAGCTAGAGTGGAAAATTTTTAGAAAGCAACAAGATCAGATGATTATATATGTCATTTAAAAGGTATTCAGAGTTTATGCCTTCTGTATTTAAAATGCTTGTGTTTTGATTTCTCAGTTATTTTTTGAATTTCTTGAATATATCAACATAACAATTTGCTACATCCCAGGACAGTTATAAGTAGAAAAACTGAATTTGTTGGGGGTTTTTCCCCCTTTGTGAGGCTTAAGTCTAAGATAAAGAATGAAATAAAGGAATGCCAATCTTAAAAAGTTAAAAGATAATGAAGCCAATGCCAATTTAGAAAAGTGCTCTTAACTTTAGCTTACATGTCTGCTTTGGTAAATATTAAATCTCTTACCAGAAGGGCTCATTTTACAAGTCATGTTTTCATAGTTTCTTTTGAGATCCTTCAACTCATTGTTAGTATATCTATATCATGTACAAGATGTAGATTAAGGTAGGGACCACAAGGGGTATGTAAAATTTTAAATTCTCTGAATTTTCGAGTGAACTAGGGTTTCCTAATTTGATGTTCTTCTAATAGCTCTGTTGTTAATAAGATTAGAACCACAAGGTTTGAATTGGTTTTTACCACATGAACCAATTATTGGGAAGGAAAAATTACTAAGACTGTACTAAAATGTATTAAGTCTTGGAACTGGCAGATTTTGGCAGAATTACTTAGGAATCTCTGCAAGTGACTTGGAACCAGAGAAGCAAATCTACTGAAGAGGATTCCACTTTAGAGATGCCCTGAGAAGAGACCTATTCTGGAATACCCAAGAGATGTTGCCAAGGACCAGATGATTAAATAAGACATTTGGGATCCAAGATAAAATGTATTGATTAAATCAGTGATCTAGTACCTTTATACCACCAAGCTATCCTTCAAGGATGTCTGGTTTGTAATTCAAAGAAATTTGGTCCACTGTCTCTAATCTTACATGTGAACTCAAAACACTTCTTAGTCGCAGGAAAGACAGAGAGGCTTGTTGCTAGCCCCTTATTCCCATTTTCTAAAGAATCATATATAGTCTCTCCCCCATGCCTCAGTCTGCAACAGTCTTACTGATTTCACTATTTACTATCCATGAAATACTTACTATTCTTTGTTCTTTAATCCCCAATACTATAAAAGAGCTGCCTCCTGCATTCGGTCTCAGCTTTGCTGGAAAAACTGAGATCCTACTTATTGGTAAATTTGTACTTTACTAATAAATTGGTTGTGCTTTGAATTTTATGCCTCAGTCTATCCTAATTTTAACTATTACATATTATTGAGATATGAAATTTGTGGACTTCGTTTCAAATCCTGACTCTACTACTCACAAGTCACTGTTGGAATTAAGGTCAAACATGTAAGATTTAAATTTAGGTTTTTATGACTAAATATGAGAGTTATAAAATAATATTGTGGTTACCGATTTTAAAATATTATAGCTTAAGTCAAAATGACTTTTAGCAGCTTTTATTTACAAAGAGGTGGAAAGAGTGAAAGTGTAAAATGTAGATAAAGAGACAGATTCCTAACAAGCCTACCAGTCCTTCTCTGGTGAAGTCTGGCTCAGCCCTGGCAGGGACTTTCCCAAATCTGATCTTCACATGGATTTCCCCGTAATCCTCAGCCAGAAGTCCCAGTGATGTCTTCAGCCAGAGTTCCATCAATGCAGCCTCTTCCAAAGCCAAGATGGGAATCTCAGCCAATCTCTTCAAACACCAGGAAAGGAATGATCTCCCAGACCATGTTGGTCTCTTTTTATACCCCTTTTTCCATGTCACTTCCTGCCTCTCCTTTTCACAGAAACCAATTGCAGCCTTTCAATTTGCCTAGCACTACCCAAGGGGGGAGCGGAGAGGCAGTAGCCTTTGGAGGTATGAGCTTACTCTAGTTAAGTGACTCGTGAACTCTCATACTTAATGGTAAGTAGGGGTATTTTAAGTTCTTGATTTGATTAGCTAAAAATAGACAAGGGGAGAATTAATTCTATCTTCACAAGCATTTCACCTGCCTTGTCTCCCATCCCTTATATTGGTTTCTCCATTTGTTGGTGTTCTAGCTCTAAAAAAATTCCTGCCTCTCCCACTGATATCTTTTATTTCTCCCAGTTCTCTTCTATCTTTATCTTTGTACGTTTTCCTCCATTAACTACCTTCCCTTGCTCAGAAAGACACAGGTTGTTTTTTTTTAAATATATCAATTTTTTTAATAGTTCTCCTTGGCAGAGTAATTTCATGGTGATTCAGTCTCCTGTGGTTGGTGCTCCTCTTTTCCCGGCCAAGCTCAACTCATGATGAATCTCACTCCTTCTTCTATTGTAAGTGTATCCAGGGTACTTCCTTTGGCTGAAGTCTGGAACCATCTAATGTAAATGCAGCAGTTTTGTAAATGTAAATTTGTATTGAGTGAATGTTTTGTCTGGAAAGAAGTTACATAATAGATGAAAAGACTAGGACCTAGAATCAGAAAGAGAAACAGAATAAATGGAAAGGGTGACTGAAAAGTAGAGGAGAAACCCTGGAAGTTTTTAATTAAGGGCAAAAGAGAGTCATTAAATCAGAAGAATAGCTGGGTGAAGGGGTAGGGAATTGACTTATGCTCATGTACCTAAAGAAAAAGGCTAATTCAAATCATTACATTTTGCACATGGGAAACAGAGAACTCATTTGCTTGGATTCTAATAAGGAAGAGTATTGATCCTAAAGATCTGGGCAAGTCTTTGGACCCACCAATAGGACAGTGCTCTCACAAAGGACTGAGGTCTAAGAGTGATGGAGCATGATGGTGAAATGAGAAAATGAGAGGCCATAAATCTGGACTTTATATCTGTCTGGTGTACCTATAATTTGCTTATCCATGCAGAATTTGTATTTCTAAAAGTTTCATACTGTATTAAGCAGCTTGAGGAACAGCCTGTTTTAACAGAAAGAGAGCTGACCTCAAAGTCAAGAATAGTTGAGTTCGAATCCTTCCCTAGACACATACTAGCTGGATGGCCGTGGACAATTTGTCTAGGTCAAGATGCCTCCTTCCACATTTCTAAGTCCTCACTATCCTCTCACTTCCTCCAAGCTTACTCAGAGATGTTTTGTGATTCTATGAATGTCTTTTTCAGGGCTTTAAGTGTAATTTATCTGTGTGACATGATCTGATCTCCTGTAAAGCAATTAGCTACTTTCTTTACTTCTTTGTCCTAAGATGACATAATTAGAGAAGCTAAAGGAGCCCTCAGAGGTCATCTAGATCAACTCCATTATTTTGGAGATCAGAAATGGAATGCCAGAGTTTAAGTGACTGATCCAAAGTCATATAGCAGTTAGCAAAAAGGCAAGATTCAAACCCAGGTCCTTTGATGCCAAATCTAGTACTTCTTCCATTGTATAATGCTTCCTTCTATAATCTGGGCCTTCCAATTCCTCTTTACCATTTTTCTGTATCTGTTGTGTTAGAAGATCATTTTCCTTTCTCTGGAAGGACTTCTTTATTTCAGATATAAAATATCAGCTGATTAGCTCCACTTTTTCTCATTCTATATGAACATTTCATGATTTGACCTATACAGTCATTCTGTCCCTTTCTTGTTCCTCATGCTCCAAATATAGCTTTGTAAGTTTCCTTTGTTGTCCCTAGCATTTGAGATCTTGGTACATTTTGAGCTTTAGCTTTCCTGATGTTATTCCTGTAGGTCCAGGTAACTCTTTCATAGCAGTCTTTAGTTACATGTTCCTGCTTTTTCACCAATCTGTATGCCCTTTTAAAACTTGAGATTAGTGGAGAACTCCCTCCCTAGAGCATCATTTCAGTTCTTAAAAATCCACAACCTCTGGCCTTTTCTTTTAGGCACATTTACTAATGTGACATCACATTTTCATTCTTGGAAATTTCCAAACATTCTTGAGCCACCTCAGGGATCAGAGGATTATATTTAACTTTCCTCTAAACTTTATGAAATCTGTTTTCCTGAAGCCTAGGACATTCGTGAATACATCCAGCATTCCCTTCCTTATCTCTCATGAATTCTATAATGGCATGGCCATTTTCTTCCAAAATATCTCTATTTTCCACTTCACCACCAACTTCCTCTTTGTTAATCAGAAATTCTTCTTTTGGTCACTCCCCCTACCTCTTGAAAGATGAAACCTGGAATGAATTCTTAAATATTTAACAATTGGCTGGGGAGTGAAGCAAGGGATATATAAAGGACATACTTTTAAGTTTAACCTGTACAAAACCATAAATCGAGTCCTGATTTGTAGCCTCTGCCAATTTCCAAGGTGTAATGATGTCACTGAAAGTTTAACAATAGGCTTGTTTAGATGGTACAAGCTGGCTCCAGCATAACCTCTGGATAAAACTATCCCTAAGACAAATCACAGATAGATCAAATTCTTTGATAGTCTATAAGGATACTCCCACAAAGGCACAATTTCTGTTTCTCCATCCTTTCATCCGGATCCAAATGCTTCCCTGATTTCCCTCCTCAAGTTTTCTTAAAGTACTTTCCAAACCTTAAAGTACCATATAAACATCAGCTACCATTAGTGTTGTTGTTGAACTTCTAAAGGGTTCCTCTACTACCTTTCAATCAGATTTGTTATGCTTGCTTTGAAGGCAAACATAGAGCCTCCAGCCACAGAGCAAGGGGATGTCATATAAGAAGGAGATACTGCCCTTGGCTATCATCTCCAAAGAGCCCCAGCACCATATTGCTTTTGTAATACAGTTATATTCACATTTTCAAGTGCTTAGTGAGAAACACAGAAAATCAACAGAAGAAAAATAGGGAATTAAATTGTCAGTGCCCCATCTCACCCTTTCAGTCCCAGAGCCAGAAGGTGGCCACCACTTTATCTCTAACTTACCCTTTTGAGTTATTGTGATTATAAAATGAGATACTGATAACTAGTATTTAGTGCTTTGAGGTTTGCAGAACACTTTACAAACACCTCATTTGAGTCTTACTACAACCTTGGATGGTAGGTGCTATTAGTATTCCCATTTTATAGATGAAGAAACTGAAGTTGAGAAGAATTAAATGGCTTTCCCATAGTCACCTAGTTATTCAGTATCTAAGGCAGGATTGGAATTTAAGTCTTCCTGGCTTTGGGTCCATTGAGCTATCTAACTGTTAAGGTTTTTGAAAGTCTTTAAAGTACTGTGTTAAAGAAAATTGTTGTTGTTGTTATTATTATTAGTAAGGTAAGCAGGGCATTTTCATCAGCACCCTGCCTGGCATGCCTCTAACTTGCTTTGATCTGGATCCATGACCTGCTGGGGTACCACCTACAGTATCAAGCTGTTTGCCTTACCCAAGGTCTCCAGATTGTGTGGAAACCTTTAGAGATCATTTTTTTGTTCCAAAAAATAATTCATCTCTAACTCCCACATCTCTGTCCCCATGAACAGCAGGTGGTCCTAGCTCTCCATTTAACTTCCATGCCCTTCTTGTTCGCTTTTTCTTGGTTTTGCTGATTGTTTTTAGACTCCAATTTTAAAAATATCCAAGCTGAATTGTGCTCACCATTTATTAGCATCTAGGTTAATGCCATTCAAATCTTCCAGAGCTCATTCCTTATTCCTTCTCCAATAGCATCATTTGCAAAATATTCGGAATTGTATAATCAGCATCAAAGTTCTTAATGCAAGTAGAAGTCTAACTGAATTGTAGAACTACAAAATCATGGAAAAAGAGACCCTAGAGATCTCAGAGCTCAACCCACATCTTAAGAACAATTCCTCCTAAACGTCTTTAAAGTGTTCATATAGCTTTTTTATTTCATGAATTCCAGTAGAGGGAAGCCAACTACCTTCAGAAATCAGTTCATCCTATTTGAGATTAGTTTTAATTATTAGGAAGCTTTTCATATCAAGCTAAAATTTAGCTGTTTGTGAGTGCCAGTCATCTCTCCTGGTTCGGTCCTCTATAGTCAAGTAGAACAGCATGCTGTCTTTTCCATGTGATATCCTTTTGAGTAATTGAAGACAGATATATTATGTTCTCATCTATGTCTTCTCTTTTCCAGGCTAGTTATCTTTCCTTTAGCAGATCCTCATGTGGCATGCTCCTGACAAACTTCACCATCTGACTGCCATCCCCTAGCCAGTCTGCAGGTTACCAAAGTCCTCGAACTGAATATCATGTTTCAGATAAGGTCTGACCTGGATAGAGTAGAGTGGGACTATCAGCTGTCTTGTCCCGTACATGTGACTTCTTTAATGCAGCCTTATATTTCATTCACTTTTTTGGCCATGATATCATGTGCAATTGATAATCAGTTTATAACAGCCTATTTGCACTCTTAGGTTTATTTTTTAACTTGCTGTATTTTTATGCCAGTGTCCAAGTGTGAAAAGATGAGAAAGAGCAGCAAGTCCCAAATAAAGCTGCCAAGGAAGATATCTCCAATTTGAGTTGACTTGTAGTAATCTGATGCCCAGATACATTACCAAATTTTAAAAATTAGTTCCATGATTCTGGCAAAAATCTCAAAGGCTATAAACAAAGCACAGAGGATTTAAAAATAAAACGTGAATGTTTTAAGTGAAAGCATGATGAATTGAAACAAGGCCAAAAACACTGTTTCATTTAAGTCAGGAGGAAAATGTAAATTATTGAGAAGCATTTTCCAAAGTGATCTATTGCTTCTAGAATCATCCCTAAATTAGAAACCGTTTATAGATAGGAAACAATGATATCCTTCCTTGTGAGTTGTTTGTACTTTTGTCTGATTTGAGATTAAAATAGATTTGTAAATACTATATTTTTAATCAGTTAGCATTATTTGGCACCATTAGCAGGAGGCATTATAAAATCATTTTAAAAATATTTTGCTTTAATCATTTCAGTGAAGTTGTTATTGAAAATGGTAAAGATTGATAAACATCAAGGTAAGCAATGGGAAGCTGATGAAGTTTTCTAAGCAATGGTGATATTTTAAGAAAGATTATTTCAGGAGATCTCTATAGATTGGGTTGGAAGATAAATGCTGGAAGCAATGAGGCCAGGAAGGGGTCCGTCCAATTGTGGGCTGATAAAATCTTAACTGGAGTGGTGATAGTTGGAAAAGAATTTATATTCCAGAAACGAAACAGTTTAACAAAAGGAAGAGATGAGAGAAAAGTTGTGAAGAAAGAATGTACTAGACATGCCAATTGACTGGATCTTGGGAATGGGAAACTAAACTTTGAAGTGTGGATGCTTAAACATCCCACCTCCTTCTTTAGACTACATATTCCTATAATGGTCTTCAGTCTAACAGAAGTCTTTGGCCTAATTTGAATGAAAAATCCCATCAGTTGTCCTTTAACCATTCTAAAACAAAGTGCTATACTAAAATATTTCTGTTTTCTTTTGTAAAATTTTCTAATATTTTACTTTTTCTAAGTACATGTAAAGACAATTTTTAACATTCATTTTTTAAAAATTCTGAGTTCCAAATTCTCTTCCTCATTCCTTCCCCTTCATTCTCAAAGAGAAGACAAGCAATTTGATAGAGGCTGTACACGTTTTTGCAATAATTTCTAATGGAAGTCCTAACTAGTTTCAAAAATAAGAAGTCTGATCAGCCAAGGAAGGGCTCCTTCCTGAAATTGATTAGACTAAAAAAAGTTCACCTTTAAATAATACAATTAGTAAAAATATCTGATGAGTTCATCTTTTTACCAAGTTGAAAGACCTTCAGGGGAGATGTTAAAGAGGGATTGAATAGTTTTAAAGAAATGAAGAAATGATTTTCTGTAGTGCACCAAAGGTTAAGTTTCTATTGTACTCTCTGATATATTAAAACTGTTACTTAAGCTTCATTCTTCTCTTTTATCTTGAATGAAGAATTTGTCTTTGTGTTTAGACCTTAAAATTTATAATTAGGAAAGAAAAATGTTTTAGGAAATTTTTCATAGGCAAAATGGATGTTTCTTTGGCTTTTTTCTAAGCAGAGATGCTTGAAATAATGTAACGAATAAATTTGTATATGACAGGATGGTGATAAAAAGTCAAAGTACTAAGGCTTTTCTTCCACAGAGGTTTTGAGTCTTAATGTCTTAAAATATGCCATAACAATTGACCAGGAAGGAGTTTGAGAAAAATCCTGAATTTGGTTTTGGAATTCTAGAGTTGGATGAGATCTCAGAGGTCATCTAGAGATAATCTCCACCTAATTAATGGTAAAATTAAATTATTAAAATACTAAAATATTTTCACAATCATTCTTTTTTCAATTTTCAAATTTTATTTTTTCCAATTTTTAATATTTGGTTTTTTTAAATTTTGAATTCTAAATTCCCTCTCTCATTTCTTCCTCTCCCAACTCAATGAGAAGTCAAGCAACTCAATAAAGGGTTATACCTGTTTTTGCCATTTTAAATCTATGATGTGATATGCTTCTCTCTACAAGATTCTGGTACCCTGGTCAAAGAAAGGAAGCATGGTTAATCTAGCATGACTTTCAAATGAACCCATGTTGGCCTATAATGATAAGGGTTGGATTTGACATGTGCTCCCAGGCAATTCCTTTCATAACCTATTCTAGAATCTTGCAAGGAATTGAAGTCAAGCCACTGACATAGAATTTGAAGCTTCTACTTTCTCCTTAGTAAAAATTAAGATAATATTTGCCCGATTCTAGGCTGGTAGTATTTTTCCTTTTCTCTGTAACATTCCAGAAATCAACAACTGGAATCAACAATTTGGAGTCATGTGGCTCAGATACTTAAAAACTGGGTGATTATCAGTCAATCACTTACTCTACAACATCCTCAATTTCCTTATCTGCAAAACAGACACCATCTGTGGAACCCTGGGCAAGGCATTTAACCTCTTCCTTAATTCACTAGAAAAGGATAATAGCAAACCACTCCAGTATCTTTGCCAAGAAAATCTCCTTGACAGTATGGTCCATGGAGTCATGAAGAGTCAAACATGACTGAATGACTGAACCACAACAAAAAACAAGGGAAAAGATACTTTGCCTATTCAGTGTAGTATTATGCATAAAGAACTCTCTTCAGAACCAAGAAAACTTGGGTTCAGGTCCTGCTCCTAACACACTGCTTATATGACCCTAGGTAAGTCATTTAACCTTTTGGTGCTCTGGAAACAGTAAACTGCTCCCCAGGGGACAAATCTGGTTTTACATAAAATAGCTCCCAGGTAGTACAGAAATTGTAGAGGGCTGGATCTGGTGCCACCCTCTGCTCTAGGCTATTTAAAAAAAAACAAAACCCTAACCTTCTCTCTTTCTGAATTAATATCAGTTCTAAGACAGAAGGTCTTAGAAAGGTCTAGGCAATGAAAATGCTATATATAAGAATGATTATCATTCTGGTTCCAGATTAAAAGGTGACAGTGATGAACTGAGGAGCTTGCCTCCACTGAGTAGAATGGACCCATTTTCCCTCAGAATAAAGTGACCATTAAAAAAGACTGAGAATCACCTCAACTTTGGCATCTTCCCTAATCCACATATCTCTCCTGATCATATTAGTATGAGGACCTTGATTTGATCAGATGACTTAGAGGATCATTTCCCCAGTTGGTTATGATACATTACTGTTACAACTAACCTCCCCATATTTTTAGTCATTTCAGTCACGTCCAACTCTTTGTGACCCTATTTAGGGTTTTCTTGGCAATGATACTAGAGTGGTTTGCCATTTTCTTCTCCAGGTCAGGAGGAAACTGAGGTAAACAGGGTTAAGTAACTTGCCCAGCATCACACAAGTATCTGAGAAAAGATTTGAATTCAGGGAGAGTCTTTCTGACTCCAGGTCCAGCACTCCTTCCACTGTACCGCCAATCTGCCTGACCTCCCCGTTACTTTTTGACAATAAATTGCTTCTATCTAAAAAAAGAAAGAACATAAAACTCTTGCTGGGTATGAGTTTTCTTTTGGAAGGAAGGAAACAAGTATTTCTTGAGTATCTACTATGTATCTGTACATATAATATGTGCAGACTCTGTGCTAAGCACTTTACATATATCTCACTTAATACTGATAACAATGGGAGGTAGGTGCTGTTATTATCCCACTATTATTAAAATAATCAATTTATTAGTTTAGTAGTAGTAGTAGTAAAACAGTAAAATAGTAAATTATTATTTTGTAACAGAGGAAACTGAGACAGACAGAGGTAGGTTAAGTGATTTGCCCAAAGTCACACAGCTAATCTATAGCTGAAGTTGGATTTGATTTCAGTTCTTCCTGACTACAAGTCAAATGTTCTATTCACCAAACTACCCAGCAGACTCTTTGGGCAACAATATCACAGCTTTCAGAGTCTACTGGGATGTTAGCTCTGAACTGTTATATTTTGCCTTTGTGTCTCTTGGCCAACCAAACCAAGGTTTGGTTTTCTCTTTTTGCCTGTGGTTATCCTCTCTGATATAGAAATATCCCTGCTGACAATTAACTAGAAATCATTACCCCCAAATCAATATCCCATCTCACAGGGTCTCCTCCAAGTTTGGATGCATTCATCTCACAACCAGTATTCAGTCACCTACTCAAGAAAGGAAGAGCACAAGCAGAATAGGCAGCCAGAGGCATAGACTCAAATTCACCTAATTGAGCTATCTGCCAGACTTGAGTTCAAATACAACCTCAGATACTTACTAATTGCATGACCCTGGGCAAGTCACTTACCCTCTGTTTGATTCTGTTTCCTCACCTATAAAATGGGGATAATGATAGTACCTACCTTACGGGGTTGTTGTAAAGATCAAATGAGATCATATTTATTTTTAATGTTTTTAATTCAAAGATATTTTCTTTTTCCAATTACATGCAATAATATTTTTCAAAATTATAAGATTCAAACCATCTCCCTCCCTCTCTTTCCTCCTCCAACTTGGGGATGATAAGCAATTTGAATGAGATCATATTTATGAAGTTCTTTAGCATAGTGACTGGCATTTGTAGATGTTCTATAAATATTTATTCTTCTTCTGCCCAATAGGAGTAGTCACTACAAAGCCTGGTTCCCTCCTTCAGTAGTAGTAGGCAACCCCACTTCCACTCCTACAGTGATAGGTTCAAAGGGTACTCAAGCACTGCAGAACTAAGAAGGGAAGGAAAGAGAAGAGAGATTTAAAAGCCAAGTCACTCAATTTTTAAAGACCCATTGAGGATTTGTCCCTTGTTAGTCAATAGTCAATGGCCAGTAAGTGGGTCCCTTCATTATTTCAAAATCAAATGTATGCATGTTAGAAAAGAGGAAGATACTTGTCCTCCCTAAAGTGTCCAAACACTGAACCAACACATATAATCACACAGAAACAGGCAGGAAAGTTCTATTCATGCATACCCCATTGAGTGACACTACTATACAAGCTCCCATTCTTCTAAGTACAATATTTAGCCTGGCCTTCAGTGATCCTGCTCTATCTATGGACTTCTCTAAAACAAGATTTTGTTTTTAGATTATTTTTTTATTTTAGATAATTTAGATTAATAAAACCCTTCTATCTCTATTTCTGTGAATTTCTGTGAATCAACTGACATGCTGGCTCATAAGAAAATGCCTTTCCCAAACCCATGACTAGCATTCCTTCTGAAAATTCCTATCTAATTCAAATCTCCTAGCTCTTTCTCAAAGACCAGATATTGTACATCTCACATTATGTGAATCTGGCTTATATTAATATTGCTACTATCCTATTGGCTAAGAAGAAATTAATTTGGTATTCATTTACTGGTGATTTAAATAAGCAAATGCTACATGGACCATATATTATTGTTATTATTACTAAACCTACAATTTGATTGGTATAGGAAATGCCAGGGGAGTAAACTGTCCCAGTGCTGACTGGTAACAGTACTGTAAACTCAAAATCAACTGGCATTACTTGGGGCATTGAGAGATGAAACAATTTGCCAAGAGTCATACTGCCAATATGTGTCAAAGGTAGGATTTGAACCCATTTTCTTAATTCTAAGGCCAGCTCTTTATACTGCTTCCCAGTAATAATAATAATAATTTACATTTATAGCATCCTATACTTTTTCATAGCACACTCACATCCACTGTCTCATTTAATCCTCAAAAAAAAAGTGAAGAGGAGTGTGGGATCCATATTGCTGAGAGGGGTTCAAGCTGCAAAGAGGGGTTCAAGCTGCATCACAGAATTCCATAGTGCCCCCCAGAACTCTAAGAGAGGGGGCAGTTAAAGGCAGTTGGAGTCCTGGTATAAAAAGCCAGATCACCCTTCTTGTAGAGTCCTGTTTCCTTTGCTCTTGGCTCTGAGCAGAGGGGGACCTGACTCTTTGCTTTTGGATTTGAGCAGAGGGGCAATCTGTGTGGCTCTGAGCTGGGTCATTCTGTCTCTGACAGCCAAAGCTGCTTTACTTTGTTAGACCTTCAAGCAAGATCACAGTCAATCTTAGTTTAGCTATCTAGGTTTAGAAAGAAGTATATTTAGGGGCTTAGATAGGAGGTCAGCCATTCAAGTTATATTTCCCCCTTTGGGGGAGGGGGCTGCTTATTTGACATAGCTGTTTTAGATAGTTTCCCTTACCTATCAATCCTAAACCATTTCCCCCCTTCCTATTCCGAGATATCATTAAACCCTTATCATCTAGGAATTGTGTCTGGATACAGATAATTTGGGGAAATACTCACATCCTCCATAGGCCAAGTTCCTTTTACTAGTGGCTCTGAAGTTGATCCTAACCTCTGAGCCAGTGAGCTGCTTCTAAGACATCAAGCTTCACCTATTCTATCCTGTGGGGAAATAATACAAAGAAAGATATCATCATAAGAGGTTTAGCCTTTCCCCACTTACCATCTTGGCCCAAAAGTTATCAAGCCAGATTATCCTCCATTACCAGACAGTTAACTGACTTCCAACTGCTTAGAGGGAGGAGGAGGTGAAGGAGTACTCCATAGGCTCCTGCCCCTCCCATCCAGTCAAGCCTGCCTGTGTTTCTCCAAAGACCAGGGATTAGGGACACTTCATTTCCACTGACCCCTGTCATCTTACAGTTTCCCCAGTTCTACACAAGGTAGTATTATTCCTATATCACATACAAAACAAAATTAAAACAAGGGGACTACCAGTATCACATAATGTTTTCTCACAAACTACTCTCAATCCCTCTAACCCTCTAACGCAATTACAAAAAAGGTGAATGGGACTGGGTACCAAACATGGGCATTTTGAAAAACCAAATATCCCAGAAGGGAAAGAGTACTTGCTCAAATGGACTTTGTACACTTTTTGAAGAGGTAGCAGAAGGTCCTTACCTTCAACGAAACCTCTTCATGGAGGTTCATCACAAAGGAAAGTCTTATCTTCGAGGTGGACCTGCTTGATCCTTGTGGTGTCATATCAAAGCTGAATCAATGAAATGTGAAAAGAAGGAAGATGTAGAAATCTAGAGAAACTTCCAAAACTATTAATGAGAGTCATCTCCATCCTTCTCCCCTTCATGAAAGGTGGCATATGTACAACCAGGAGTTTTAGGGAGCCGTCCAGAAGCATGTAATTGGAACTAGAGACATATTTATATCCTTTAGTGAAATAATTCCATTTCAGGGAATATACCCTAAGGAAATAATATCAAATGGCAGAAAATAGCTTGTACAAAGATATTCACAGCAATATTATTGATAATAGCAAAAGAAGAATCCAAGTGCTCTTCAATAAGGGATTTGCTTAGAAAACTACAGAATATCAATATAACAAAGGACCATAGTGCTAATAAAATGACTTTTGGGAAGACTGTGCAACGTGTAGTGTAATTTTTATTATTTATATTTGTTTAAAATTATATACACATGTAAAAGTCATAATTATATTTATTTAAGAGAATTATTTTTGTGAAACAGTAGACATTGGTTACAACTATGTAAAAAATGAAAGTGATTTCACCCCTGTGCAAGTTTGATGGTTTCCCACAGAACTGTTCTGGGGCACTGTATACTATGAAGGAAACATCACTCTTCATCGGCTAACCAAGAGAAATGATAGGAGAGTACCAAAGTGATCATCCAGTTACTATCATCTTCATAAAGATAGAACTTGTTGATTCATACATAATGGATCATGGATAGTAAAGACAAGAAGAGAATTTAGAGAGATGTAAATAGTTATTGTTTAATGTTGACTAGATTGGTATAGTGAATAGAGGGATAGATTTATAGTCAGGAAAGACATAGGTTCAAAATCTCATCTCTAATATTTATTAGCTGGTAAGTTATGCCCCTTTGAACCTCAGTTTCCTCATCTGTAAAATAAAGGGGTTGAACTAGATGCTTTCAAAGTCCCTCTCAGTTCTAACTTGACATAATGATCTCTTTTTTCACTATCAGGCTATAAATATATTATCTGATAATCTAAAACCTTCTCACCCTTCCCCATCAGTATGTTCCCCAAGAGCTAAGAACATATTTCCCAGAGATACCTCTGTATACGTTTTTTTTTCTGTCAGAAAAGTAAAATGGCATCTGTCCCATCAGCCTTCCCTATTGTGGTGAAGAGAGGGGGCATAATTGATTTGCAGAATTCTTCTGTCAGTTAAGGAGTTTAGAATCTTGGGAAAGAGTTGACAGTTGGTCCTGGGAACTCGTGGAGAGAACCAGATTCCATCTGGGCTCCTTCTTTAGATTGAAACCTGACCTATATTTTGCAGCTTTTCTTTTGAGATTTGTTAATTTAGCTAATTCCTTTGAATCTCCCTACCATACCTTATTCCCACCTTCATTTCCCTGCCTGAATTCCTGTGAGGGTTTGAAAGGAGGGTAATTCAGAGTGTTAGTTTAAACTTGGTATTTTAAATAACCAAATAGGGCTTACCCTTGCAACAATTTACCTATTGAATCTTTGTATCCAACTTTCCTAACCCCATTGATTACAAAACCACCTGAGAGCTGAGTTAAGGCAGGTCCTTTCTCAGTCTCACGTTCCTACCTCCCTCCCCCACCTGAAGTTTCTCTAAGCGGCTGTTAGTGCTTCCTTGTATCCTCTACCCTGCCAATCTATCCTAGAAGACAATGAACCCCATTTGTATTTAATCAAGACCTTTTGGCTACTTCATTAGTTGATTAATAAGAGAGGGAGGAAGGGAGAGAGGAATAACATACTCTCTGGAGTTTGAGGGAAGCTGAGGGTATCCATTTTGGGAGGAAGTGTAACTTCAATACTTCCTTCTAGTCCCTTTCTGTGAAACTGACTAAAGCCTCGAGTCAGTTTCAAGCTGTTGGTGGCTGGCTCTAACCAGGCTCTGTAAAGTGTCCTTTTACTTGAAGGGCTCAGTCTGTTTCCCTTCAGTGTTTGTCTCTAACTGGGTCCCAGTCTGTGTTTCCCTGCTGCTATTGCCTGCCTTAGTTTAACTCATCCTCTCCCTTGCAACCCTTGGTACCTCAGTGTTATATTCCTAAACTCAGACATTTCCTTATTTCTCCTACCACCCCAACTATCAACCTTCATCATTGTACCTTCCTCATCCACTATATTGCCTTAATTTCCCTACTACCTAGTCTATTCCCTTGATTACCTCCAGTCTTGGGTTCCTTGCCTTGCCTTATTCCCTATTCCAACCAGCTACTTATTACCATATTACATATTACCTTATTACCATAGCTTCCGTCCCTTATTACATCCCTGCAAGATTCCCTTATTATATCCTAAAATAGAAGCCATGATCATATTAACAGCCCTTCCTGCATTTCTGACATAGAGTGAGATAGATAAGGAGGGAAGGGATACTTATTCTCTGTTAAGTGATCTTTCTTGTAGGAGAGGAGTCATTAGGACATTGACACTAAGAACATTGCCCTCAGACATATAAGACTCCTTTGCTTTCTTTTTGCTTATTTTACTAGCTTCTAAAAGGCATGAAGAACATTCAAGTATACCATCTAAATAAAAATGATTACAAATGTAGATCCACAGGTATAGCACGTTGATTTTGGTCCTGTATAAAATGGATGTCAAACCTCTAAGGCAGGAAAAGTCAAGAAAATATCAAAGAACTGCTAGCAGTACATTATGATTGAAATCTAGAGTGTGTGGAAGGGAGAGGAGTAAAATTAAACTAGAAATGAAGGTGGGAGCCAAGTGGTAGAAGGCCTTAAAGGTTGAGCTAAAGAGTTTATGTTTTATTCTAGAGGCAAGTGAGAGTCACTAAGGATTTCTGAAAAAAGGAGGAAAATGATTATTATGTCATCTCCTGAAAAAAGAGGCTAGACTAGACAACCACTCAGATTCAATCTAGCTCTGATTCTGATACTATTCTGATTCTGTTACCACAATAAGATTTGCACGGATGGCAAAGTATATGCTAGAAATAGACCTAATGGGGGTACTGGCTTCTCTCCCATGCTGGAATCTCTTGGATATGGTGACTAAAATAATGGTAGTGCCATTAACAGAAATGGGGGGGGTGAAGAAAGACTTGAAAAGTATCTGACTTCTATATGACTTAGCTGTGTGACTGGACAGCCAACAAAAGAGAAAGATATATCAAAGATAATGCAAAAGTTTTGAACTTAAGAGATGGGGAGAATGGTTATGCTATTGATAGAGAGCTGAGAGGGGACCAGAAAGAGAGGTAACTTAGAATATAGCTAAGTAGTAAGAGTTTAACAAAATGCTTGTTGATCTACTGATGGATTTAAAATTGGACATACTGAATTTAAAGTAATGAGGAGTTATCAGAGCTTTCCAAGTGGAAATGTCCAGTAGGTAATTGGAGATGGGAGATAAGAATTAGAACAAGATGACAAGACTAGATCTAGATTAGCATGCAGTTAATATTAGAAGTCACAGTGTTTAGTCAAGTCTCTTGAGATATAGAGTGGTAGATAGAGAGTAAAATAGATGTCCAATGATGGGAAATACACACTATTAGGAAAGAGGAAGAACTTTGGGGAGTGGAAATAGATAACGATTGTTGAAGATGGAGAAAGTGAAACAGGATAATATAATGTCACAGAAACCAAATGAGGAGGTGGGGAGGGAGAGGGAGTGAAAGGGGTGAAAGGGAGAGAGAGGAGGAGGAGGAGGAGAAGGAGGAGAGAGAGAGAGAGAGAGAGAGAGAGAGAGAGAGAGAGAGAGAGAGAGAGAGAGAGAGAGAGAGAGAGAGTCAGGATGAACAGTATTAGCAAGGACAACAACTGGTGGTTTTTCCAATACTGCATCAAGAAATACATTGGAGATGTACTATGAGCTTTTATATAGAATTTTATTGCTTATGAAAATATAAATTTATAGAAGGAAATAAGGTCTCTTCCAATGCAGCAATCAAAATGGAGTTGTTTTTTTTTACCTAGTTCAAATTATACTTTGCAACTCAGAAATCCTTCTGTCAGCCATAATACTATTTAATTCCTTCCTTCCATCATTTCAACATGTACTTTCTATTAAGGTTTCATTCCCTTTCCAACTCCTTTCCAAAAACAGCAAAATAGCCAGCTGCTTCTGTTAGTGAAAACCACAGCCTCACTTTCTCTCCCTCCCAAGCTCTTAGTGGTATGCTATTTGCCATTATTTCACAGATCTGGATTTGCAAGGGCCAGATTCCTTAGAAACGGATTATTTCTTCCTAGAGTAGCTGTCATCCAATGAAAGGTACCCAGCGTTGGCTATATAGAGATAAATACTAAAGCTTAACTTGGACATTGAGAACTGAGAAAAATCAGAGATTTAGCATGAGAATAGGCTTCTTTTGCTTTGTCTATAAAAATTTCTTTAAATAATTATGGCAAGTTAATTCCTGATGGTTAAATAGTAACTAAGGGAAGACTACTAGAGAATACATAGATAAATGCAAAGCACCAATGTCAAATACTTTGCTTCTCAAATTTCTCCTGTTACCTATCATCACTTATTCTAATTCCATTTATAGTTTCTCAGTAGTCTCGAGGCCTTGATTACTGAGTAGAGTAGATGACCAAATAGTCATATTGAAATGGATGTTTTCAGCCTGGGAAGCAGCCTCATGAGTTCAAGAGTTCAAGAAATTAGATGTACCTCAGTCAGCACCATCTTCCCAGTTGGAAGTACATCCTGCAACTACCATAACGTTTCTTAGAAGATAACATGACTCCTATAGGAGAAAGAACCCAAGCCCTGGTCTAGCTTGCTGGAAAACAAAGACCTCAAGGAAATTGTTAGGAAAGTGAAGAGCTAGCTGTAGTGATGGCAAAATGCTCATTTGACAGTCTCCCTGATTATCTTGTGTTTTAATGTTTTAAGTATCAGTCTCCCAGGAAGCCAAATAGGTGGCACAGTGGATTAAGAACATGGTTTAGAGACAGGAGGTCTGGGGTTCAAATGTAGCTTCAGACATATCCTAGCTGTGTGACCCTGGGCAAGTCACTTGACCCCGACCACTCTACTACCTTGGAACCAATACACAGTATTGATTCTAAGACAGAAGGCAAGGCAAGAATTTTTTTTAAAAAGAAAGTTTAATAGGAGTTACTCTTTTTTTAAATTTTTAAGTCTTTACAATGGGCACTTACTTGTTTTTTTGTGTTTTAAACATCTCTTTTGTGTAGAGGAAACCAATAGCTATCCTAGAACTGATCTTCACTCTACACTGAGTAACCTTCTACTCCTTTTGAAGATATTCCAAGCAGAAGTCATCCTTAAGTTTAAATGATTTGCTCATGATTACAGAGCTACTGAGTATCAGAGGCAAGACTTGAACTCAGGTCTTTCTGGACTCTTAGGCCTGTTCTTTATCTATTATATCACATTGATTCTCCAAAAATATAATGGTTAAATAATATTTAAATATTTTGTTTAATTGGTTTAAATTAACTTTATTCCATTAACAAGTTGGAGATGCAAACAATGCCCCAGGTTACTATATGATTAAGTATAAAATGAATAGTGTAAATAGTTATGAGTGAAATAAAGTAGAGCTCATCTCAGAGCTCCATCAAGGAAGTCTTCTTAGAGGAGGTAGGACTAAGATAAGCCTTGAAGAATGAGTAGGATCTGAGTGGAGAAAGATTAATCCAAAGTGAAGATCATGTGGATTTTAAAATTAATATTCTCCAAAGTCTAATATTTATAGAGATTTATTAATATTTAACTAGAGAGCTAGAGAACACAGAGAACATTCCCCACTCACTTCACGTGGAAGAGAGAGGGAGAGGGGCATTACCCAAAACTTATATACAATCACACAAAAGATGCAGGAAAATAGAAAGGAAAAGGAATTGTGGGAAATACAGAAAGGAATCCTGGAGAATGCAGTTCCAGAGGTTCAAGATTTTCCAACTATACATTCTCTACTCATAAAAGATCTTTAAAAGTTGTGTAGAAAAGATATCCAATATCTTCCATATGTGTTGACTTGACTAGAAGCAGGTGATCATGCCCTGCTGAGGTCCCTTCATGCTTTATAACTCCAGCAAAATCTGTTTTTGAGACATCCGTATCTACACAATGGGGAGTTAAATATCTACACCAGTCTAATTGCAGGAAAAGGAAGATCACTGCAGTTAGGTATAGTAGGAAGGTATTTAGCTGGGAGCCTGGAGAGAGGGATGTGAGATCAAATGCCAGCTGTATTATACCTTTGCTGCATGACACTGGCAAGTTATCTGACCTTTATGGGCTTCAGTGACTTTACCTGTAAAATAAAGAGGTTGAACTAGGTAATGGCCCCTCCCATTTCTAACATCCTATTTGTCTGAATCTTCCTTCTCCCCCTCTAATATACTGAGAGAAGGCCCCAGGAGGATGGACAAAGGCAAAGGGCCAGATATAATGTCTTCATTCCTGCCTTCCTGGAAGCCCTTCCTGACCTGAGCCAAGGAGTTCTGTTATGCTTTGGTTGACAGCTGTCCCCTAGGGATGAAACCAGCCCAATAATGCATCTCTACCTTAACCTAGGGGGCAACTAAAATTAAACCAAATCTCTAGAAAAAGGAGGGAGGGAAAGATGGATTCCCTGGGAGGCTTGATCTTCATCTTTCCCACTCCTACACAGTTTTTTAAAGAGGAATTTCAAGATTCTGGAAGGAAAACTGATTCCTCACTATGGGACTCATTTTAAAAAAATTCTTTCTGAACTTCCTTAATTCAGAGCTGCCAAGTACATGCACATAAATGCCCTCATAAAGTGGTGACATCAATGAAATATGAGTGACTTAAGAAATCACGTAGTAAGCCATCACACGAAGTCCCAAGGGTCTTGGTCTTAGAAGGTGGAATTTTAAAATTCTAATTCTCGTCATCTGCTTCCCATGTAGGGACCGAAACACTCTGTTGCTTTTCTTAGTATTGAGAATATTTCAGGGTATTCTCCAGGGAATGCACACATCTCTGTGGAGGCTGAGGCATAAGACAGTGTGACAAGGGGGAGTCTAGAAAGCCCATGTAACCCCCCTGGGGTAGGGAAGATTTCTATTTCTGGAATTTCCCAAAGATCATCTTCTAGACTGTCCAGTCTCTGGTGAATACGTTCTCACTCCAGAAAGACCTTATCCAGCAAAAATTTCCTTTTGGAAAAATGGTTCTTAAAGTGACTTTTTTACCTAATGGTTGTCTTCAAACCCCTGCTGGAGGGTTGGAAGCTGACCTGTTCAAGAATTGATCTCTATAATAATAATTATATCTGACATTTTTCCAATTCATAAAGCCCTTTACATATGTCTTATATGGACCTAGTAACAACCCTGAAGAATAGGTCCAGCAGATATCAGTATTCATATTATACAGATGAAGAAATTACAATTCAAGGAGTGGCTTTCCTATCATCATATATTTATTTAAGATTGGTAGCAGAATTCAAACCCAGTGCATGGCACACACCAGGCATTTAATAAACATTTGTTAAATTGGGTTAACCTAAGAAATACTCAATAAAAGTTTGTTGGTCAACCAGGTAACTTCCTCAATCTTCCTGTAACACGTTCTATCCATTCCTGCTACAGTATCTTCATTTATGCTCTTCCCTTGCCAAATTCCGTCTTCTAAGGACTGAGTTCAAGTTTGTCTTCCTGCATGAAGGTTTTCTTAACTCTTCTAAGCCCTGTTAATCTCTCCATCTGAAATAGGCTGTTTTTATTCTGGCTTCCAGGAGGCATTAGATTGTAATAAGCTAATATATGCCCCTAAAGAGGAAAAGGATCCAGACATTAAAAAAAACCATTCATGACAGCTCTTTCTGTTGCATGAAGCAACTTAAAAAGTACTCAATTGTTGAGTCATTGAACATTTTATAGCATATGAATATAGTAGTATATTCTTGTGTCTTAAGAAAGAATGAAAGGGACAGCTTTAGAGAAACCTGGGAAGGCTTACATGGACTGATGCAGAGTGAAGTGATCAGAATCAGAACAATTTGATCAGTAACAACAATGTTGTGAAGAAAAAGAACTTTGAAAGACTTAAGAACTCAAACCAATAAAATAACTGACTTCCAGAGAACCAATGAAACATGCTTCCCACCTCTTAAAGAAAAGTGGTGGATTCAAAGTGCAAAATGAGATGTGGCAAATATGTACATTTGATTTTTTGTGTGTGTATTGATTCCAAGGATTATGTTTTTATTGAGTTGGGGGTGGGGGCAGGGAGAGAAGAAAGGAAGACAACTATAGGGCTGCCATAAAAAGGAAAAGGAAAAAGAAAAGAACCACAAAAGCATTTTTAAAAATCCAAAAGAGAAAAAAAGGTATTTCAAAAGGAAACACAAACAGAATAGCTTTGAAAGTAGTATGCTTAATTAATTATACATTTTTAAAAGTAATCTGTATATGATA
Organism: Gracilinanus agilis; assembly: GCF_016433145.1. Classification (NCBI taxonomy): domain Eukaryota; kingdom Metazoa; phylum Chordata; class Mammalia; order Didelphimorphia; family Didelphidae; genus Gracilinanus; species Gracilinanus agilis. Next base: position 80,366,837 of record NC_058133.1, on the reverse strand, counting down.
GCTATACACAATGCCTTTTCCACATATAATCATTTCTTTCTTCTACTCTATATATGGAAAAGTGTTTTTGTTGTTGTTGTTGTTCATTAAATGAAGAATTTTAAAAGGTGGTACAATAGGTAGGCCTGGAATTGGGAAGATCTGAATTTAAATCTGGCTTCAGACACTTCGCAAATGTGTGGCCTTGGGCAAGTCACTTCACCTCTGTTTGCCTCAGTTTCCTTAACTGTAAAATAATAATAACATCTAACTCCTAGGTTTGTTATGGGGATCAAATAAGATAATAATTGTGAAGTGCTTAGCACACTGCCTGGCCCTCTATAAATGCTAGTAAAGCCTTTTATAAATGCTAGCTGATATTATTATTATTACATTATTATTATTATTATTATAAATTATTTAAAGATGACAGCAGCCAGTCTAGAACTATCTGATGGGACATACTAAAGCAATTAATCTATCACCATTTTTAGAGATACAATGGAATAGAACATGTTGAACTCAAGAGTCGAAAGACAAGGGTTCAAATCTCAGCTCTGCCATTTTCTTCCTGTGTAACATTGGGGAAATCACGTGAGCTACCTAGACCCCAGGAGCCTCATCTATAAAATGAGGAGATTGACCTAGATGAGCTCTCGGATCCTCCCAGCTCTAAAGCTATGATCCCAGGATGAATGAGAGGGAAATGGACAAGAACCTAACCTTAGCACATGAGAACTAGTCAAGCCAATCTCAGGGCAAGGAATTCTAAGTGTAATGATTTCCCACCACCCTGAGCCAGGGGGAGGTGAGAGGGCAGTGATAGAAGAGTTAGTAGAAATCTCTGCTCATCCTTTAGTGGGCCTTAGGGAGAAAGCTGGGATGCCACTGGCCAAAACCAAGATCTATTTCAAGAAGAACCCCTTCGTCTGGTTTTCATTTGGCCAAGAGTAACCCCTTCCCTCTATATCAATGTTTTATTTTTTTCTTTCCTTTTCATTTTTAACTCTGACCAGTGATCACAGATGGTTCCATTTGTTCAAAGAGAATTCAGTACCATCTGTAACGAGGCCATTTGGATGGAATAATAAAAGAAAAATACTTGCATCAGCCCAAAAGACTCCCTCGTCCCCAGGAGTCCCATAACATTTGGGAATTCATGGGACAAGGCTAATCTGGAACCCAATAGATGCTAACAGAGAGCAACCCAAAGACCAGAGGTGTCCAGCAAAGGTCATGCAATGCTCAGCCAAGTTGAAATGCAATATCCTGCAAAGAGACACAACCCCTGGCAGAGATGTGTCTAGTAGAGATGATATACCAGCAGAGATTTATGTGCCCACTAGAGTGATGAAGTGAGATGCTCAGCAGAGGGCAGCATGATAATGACACCAGGGTACCCTGGCAGTCCTGCAGTGTAAGTGGCCCTCAGCAGTTGAGGTGAAAAATTTGAATCCTAATCTGCCACATGCTCCTCCAGTAACTGACTTTGGGCAAGCTCATATCTCCTATCCAGATGTTGTTCATCTCATCTGTAAAACAAATGAATTGGGCACCAGAGGATCTTAAAGAAGATCCTTTCCTGTTGTAAATCTCCAGTGCTAGCATCCTGTGAAAATTCCTCTGTATGACTGCTATAGGATGGATAAGAAATGGAAGAGCACTTGGTGGAAGTCCTGGGGTTCTGAGGTTCATTCCTCAATGTTGATCCCAAAAAATTAGTCCCAGCCTGCCTAGCTTTCCACAAATGGTTGTTCAGGTTTTCACTCTGATTCCCAATATGAAAGATACAAAAATTCGTTCAGTCATTCCAGTCATGTCCATCTTTTCCTGGCCTCATCTGGGATTTCATTGGCACATATACTGGAGTATTTTGCCATTTCCTTCTCCAGTCCATTTTACAGATGAGGAAACCGAGGCACACATGATTAAGTGACTAGCACAGGGTCACACAACTAGTATCTTAGGCTGCATTTGAACTCAGGTCTTCCTAACTCCAGATCTGGCACTCTATCCATTATGCCACATATCTGTCCCATGTAAAAATCTATCATGGCACAGCATGAGTGTGAATATATGTACATGCTCAAGTCAATGTGTTTAAGGCTCGGCTCAAGTGTCTCCTACGTACAAGGGCTTTCCTAATTCTCCTGAGGATTAGTGCCTTCCACAATATTCTTCAATATTGGCATATATTTTATTTTTACTTCTCTGTATACCCATCACTTCCCCTCATTAGAATGTAAGCTTCTTGAGGATAGGTATTTTTCTTTTTGTATTTGTATCACCAGCACCCAGTATTAGAAGATGCTTAATAAAACTTGTTAAATTAAATCAGTTGTCATCATCATAGTCTATAAAGGACCTTAGAGTTTACCTAGATCAGAGGTTCTTAACCTCTTTTGCATTCTGGACGTCTGTAGCAATCTAGTAATATATTTGGATCCCCTTTTCAGAATACTGCTGTCAAATACATAAAATAAAATATGATTATAAAGAAAACCAGTTATATATATGCATACATATTTTTTTTAATTAATGTGTCCTTTGAAATCTATCTACAGACCTCTTATGGAGTCCATTGACCTTAAGTTACAAATCTCTGATTTAATTTAATGCCCTTGTTTTATAGATGGGGAAACTGAGGCATAGAAGTTAAATGACTTTCCCATGGTCACGTAGTACATTTGTAGTAAGTGGCAAAGCCTGGTTGTTTTTTGTTTTTTTTAATTTTAATTTTGAATATTTTCCCATAGTTACATATTTCATGTTCTTTCCCTCTCCTCCAAATCCCCCTAACCTTCCTTAGTCAATGCACAATTCCACTGAGTTTTACATGTATCATTGATCAAGACCTAATTCCGTATTATTGATAGTTGGCCTAGAGTTATCGTTTAGTGTCTCCATCCCCAATAATATCCCCATCAGCCCATGTGTTCAAGCAGTTGTTTTTCTTCAGTTCTTCCTCTGAATGTGGCTAGTTTTCTTTCTCATAAGTCCCTCAGCCTTGCTCTGGATCATTGCATTGCTGCTAGTGGAGAAATACGTTATGTTTAATTGTACCACAGTATATCAGTCTCTGTGTACAATGTTCTTCTGACTCTGCTCCTTTCACTCTGCATCAATTCCTGGAGGTCTTTCCAGTTCACATGGAATTCCTCCAGTTTATTATTCCTTTGAGCACAATAGTATTCCATCACCAGCATATACCACAATTTGTTCAGCCATTCCCCAATTGAAGGACATTCTCTCATTTTCCAATTTTTTGCCACCACAAAGAGTGCAGCTATAAATATTTTTGTACAAGTCTTTTTCCTTATTATCTCTTTGGGGTACAAACCCAACAATGGTATGGCTGGATCAAAAGGCAGATAGTCTTTTATAGACCTTTGAGCATAGTTCCAAATTGCCATCCAGAATGGTTGGATCAATTCACCACTCCACCAGCAATACATTAATGTCCCAATTTTGCCACATCCCCTCCAACATTCATTACTCTCCCCTGCTGTCATTTTAGCCAATCTGCTAAGTGCAAAGTGATACCTCAGCCTTGTTTTGATTTGCATTTCTCTAATTATTAGAGATTTAGAACACTTTCTCATGTGCTTATTGATAGTTTTGATTTCTTTATCTGAAAATTACCTATTCATGTCGCTTGTCCATTTATAGATTAGGGGATGGCTTGATTTTTTGTACAATTGACAGCTCCTTGTATATTTGAGTAATTAGACCTTTGTCTGAGTTTTTTGTTATAAAGATTTTTTCCCGATTTGTTGCTTCCCTTCTAATTTTGGTAGCATTGGTTTCAAAGCCTGGTTTTAAATGGTGTCATCTGACTTCAAAGACAACATTCTTCCTAGTGTATTACAGCCCCCAAATTGAATAGAATCAAGCCAAATTGAATTAAATTTAGTGTCTGTTTTTAAAATCTACTTGGATTTATTCCAGGCTGCTCAACGTAGGCTACAGAGAGGTCAAAACAAATAAGATAATAAAGATAGTTCACATTCCTATAAGCCTTGAGGTTTACAGGATGCTTTCCTCGCTACAACTTTGTGAGATAGGGAGTAAGCTTTTTTACCACCTCCCTGTGTTCTCTATGTGGTCCTTGGCCTCAGGCAAACTACTCTCAATTAGTTCATCATAGCTGATCTAGAGCCTGAAACCATTTCACTGATGGATATGGAGTAGGCATAAACCCATTAAGAGGCTCACAGGAATGATGCAGTATTATTATTTGACACAAATCATTGTGACTTACTCTTCAGAAATAGAAATGGAAAAATCTCAGCAAAATAGTTCATTTTCTTCAGGAGAGTCCTTGCCTTCTTCCCAGAGCTTAAAGCCTTTTTTTCTTGTTGCATGGATAAATTTGCTGAGAATTCTCTTTCTCTCCTAGAAGGCAGGTGTTAGTCTCTTTTCTAGGCAAAGGGGGAAACTGAGGCACAAAGATTATTTGCTTAAATGTGTTTCCCTAAGCCCAAAGTTATAAATGCAACCTTGTTAGAAAAGGCAAATACAAAGAAGCATTGAGAAAACATAACTGTCTCCCCATTTGTTGAGGCAGGGCTCTAGAGATGTGGAATATTGCATGTGCTAACAGCTGTGCGAGCTGGTTTTCCTAAAGTGCTTTTTTCATCTTTTTTGAAAAATCTTTGTTACAAGAGATAGCTATCTGGGTTGAGGAAGGGAAGGCACATGAAGGTAATTAATAATAAATAAATATAAGGTTTAGAAAATAAATAAAAATATATTGACAGGTTTATTTATAATTACTAAGAAATGATCAATAAAAATAAGATGTAGAAAAGCTTGATGAATTCTGATTGCTATAAATTAGAATAAAGTACTCAAAGGGCTAGGTAGCTCAGTGGATAGAGTCAGGTTTGGCTGGAGTAGGAGAACTTGATTCAAATATGACCTCAGATACTGCCTAGCTGTGTGACCTTGAGCAAGTCACTTAATCCCAATTTCCTAGGCAACTTTACCATTCTTTTGTCTTAGAACCAATATTTAGAATCAATTCTAAAACAGAAGGTAAGGGTTTAAAAAAGAAGTCATTAGAAAATGTTTTTGCTCAGGGTCTCCTCTGAATAGAATTTTAAATTGGGTGGAAGTCCCTTCTAGGCTCCTCCTCATCCTCTCCCAAGTGATGTAATTGTTGGAAGACCACCTTCAATATTTCCCTATCATCTCAGTGCTATGATTCAGACACCTCAGTTTGCTATTTAAAGCCCTATATTATCTTGCTCCAGACTAAATTTCCAGAGATATTTGACATTATTCTGTTTCATACTCTACCTTCCATCCAAAAAACTTGCAGAAGCATATATATATATATATGTATATATATATATATAATATTATATCTCCCACCTCCCTGCCTTTGCACAGGCTGTATCTCATGCCTGGAGGGCATTTATTCCTCACTTCTACCTTTTTAGCTGTCTTGAAGGATCAATTTAGGTGCCTAATACTGCAGAAAGCCTTTCTTGATGTCCCTAGTTATTAAGATGGACTTCCTTCATTTTCTTTCTAGAATGTTTTTATTCTGAACTTACCAAATCATGAATAACATTGTATTTCCTATGTAAATGAGAATGGGAAAAAGAGCATTTCAATTGCTTTTATAAATAACTTATTTTTCTTTTCAAATATATAACAAATTCAAGATGCAATTTTCTTATGTTAGCTTTCTGGTTTCCCTTCAATAATTTTCTGTGAATTAAAAAAAAGTTCCAAAGACTATCTTTTATTTCTTTTATTTCCCTTTCTTTCATTTTTGGTTATCCTATACCTACTTCACCTCTTCCTCTCCAAAACTGAAGAAAAAAACAAACTCTTGTACTAGATACACATAGTTAAGCAAAATGTCCCAAAATACATGTTCTGTTCTGGATTTTAAGTCCATCACTTTTCTGTCGAGAAGTGAGTAATTTATTTATTCATCAATTTTCTGAAGTTATGCTTGGTCCCTGCATTGATCCAGATTCTTAAAGCTTTCGAGGGTATTTTCCTTTATAATATTGCCACATAGGTAATATATATGTGCAAATAAATCCATCTTTCCAAGTAGGTACCATGTAAAATAAGAGAAGTTAAACAAGTTATAATATACCATACAATATACAGAGAGAATGAACTCACTGCTAAGAGTGTGATATCTCAATTAAAAGTAAGAATTTTTGGTCTTACCCAAGGGGAAATTCCCTAAAATTTCTAAGGAGACAAGATAGAAATCAATGTGGGAGAGGGAAGGGGTCCCCCAAATGTCTTCCTTCTCACACTTTGACTTCTTTCTCTCTGATTTTCTTTTCAAAGAAAGTATAAAAACTCATGTGCTCTCTCTAAGCAGAAGGAAGTTCTCATTTCTCTCAAATTCTTATTTAGCTCTGACCATCCCTCAGGCAAGTCAAATCATGATCCTCTTCACCAATCCAGAATCAGAAGCCTGGAGCGTTGTAATCAGGTTAACAAACTGGATTTATAGCAGGCATGCAAGGTTGGTTGAAAATAAGGAAATCAAGTGACATAATAGAACACATAAATGGCAAAAATAACAAAAAGCATGTGATTATATTAATATAAGCTGAAAAAATGTTTTGACAAAATCTAATAATAGTTCTGCTAAAAATACTAGAAAATATGGAAATAAATGGACTTTCTATTTAATACAGTAGTAAACTGTATCTTTCTAAATCCAGCATAATATGTAATTGAGAAAGTCAGAGACTTTTCCAATGAGATAAATCAAATATGTCCATTATCACCATTATTATTTCATAAAGCTCTAGCTTTTCTAGCTATAACAATATGACAAAATTGGGAGTTAAAACATAGGCAAAGAAGGAACAAAACTATTATTTTATGCAGATGATATGATAGTTTATCTAGAAAACCCAAAACAGTCAATTAAAAATTAATTGAAACAATGTCTTTAGCAGGTTGCAAGATATAAAATAAATAAAATCATGAGCATTTCTGTGCATTACCAATAAAAGGAAGAGCTCAAAAGAGAAATTACATTTAAAACAATAACAGAATGTGTAAAATATTTGTGAATCAATCTACTAAGACACAAACAAGTACTATGTGAATACTACCACAAAACACTCTTATAGAAAATAAGGAAGAGGGTAGCTGGGCTGCTCAGTGGGTTGTGAGTCAGGCCCAGAGACAAGAAGTCCTGGGTTCAGATCCGACCTCAGACACTTTCTAGCAGTGTGACCATGGGTAAGTCACTTAATCCCCATTGCCTAGCCTTTACCATTCTTCTGCCTTGGGACCAATAAACGGTATTGATTCCAAGAAAAGAAAAGAAAAGAAAAGAAAAGAAAAGAAAAGAAAAGAAAAGAAAAGAAAAGAAAAGAAAAGAAAAGAAAAGAAGAGGAGAGGAGAGGAGAGGAGAGGAGAGGAGAGGAGAGGAGAGGAGAGGAGAGGAGAGGAGAGGAGAGGAGAGAAAAATAGAGAAATAGTCATTACTTATGGATAGACCACAGCATTATCATAAAAATGGCAACATTTCCTGTATTAATTTTCTTATTTATTGTTATACTAATCAAACTACCAAAGGATTATCTTTTAGAGCTACAGCATAAAGCATCTCAGAGACACAAGTTGTTTCACTTGTCTTCCTATCCCCCGCACATAGTACATTTCCTGACATATAATATATGCTTAATAATGCTTTTTTGATTGATTCAGATTCTGGCTAAAATGAACATTGAGGGCAGCTTCAATCAGTGGAATTTTAGGACACAGGTTGCCAATTAAATGCAACCAAAAGAAAGGAGATGTGATTTAATTAATTAATTGATTGATTGATTAAGCTGGTCACATGCAGCTGAGGAGATATCTGTGGAAGGTGAGATATGCACACTGCTGTCAGGTAGCCTGTTTGGTCCCATCCACCTCAAGACTTTTTTGCAACACTTTCCACTTATTGCTTTCCTGAGTATCTCCAATCTCATGCTCTTTGGTCCAAATGTATCCCTCCTCTTAATCAATAAAGTTAAATGGCTCCCTGTCACCTACAGGATCAAAATATTCTATTTGGGGTTCATACCTAGAACACTCCCCTCTTTCTAGTCTTGTATTTTACACTCTCCCACCTACTCTTTAGACTAGTGGCACTGGCCCCCTGAATAGCATATTCCATCTCTTGGATCCAAACTTTTTCTCTGACTGTCCCCCAAGCTTGGGGTGCTCTTTCTCATCTCCATCTCCTGGCTTCCTTTCAGTCACAACTAAAATTGCACATTCTACAGAAGACTTTCCTAACCCCTTTTATTCCTAGTGCCATCCCTCTCTCTAGTGATTATTTCCTATTTATCCAATATACAGGCATACCTCATTTTATTGTGCTTCGCAGACATCGAATTTTAACAAATTGAAGGCATGTGGCAATATTTCAAAACTTTTTCATTATTATTTCATCTGTTTTGGGGATGATATTTTCTATTACTATTTTAATGGTTCTGAACTTACCCATATAAGTCGGCAAACTTAATCACTAAATGTTAGTTATATTTTGACTGCTCCATGGACTATGCATTGTTCCCAGTCTCTCTCCCTTGCCTGAGGCTCCTCTATTCCCAGAGACACAATATTGAAATGAGGCCAATGAATAACCCTCTAATGGCTTTTAAGTGTTTAAGTAAAAGGAAAAAAATCAATGAATGTGACAAAGTTCTTTTATTTTAAGAAAATGTCACAACCAACCCAGCCTTCAGTAAGCACCACCCTGATCCGTCAGCATGACAAACATGAAAGCAAGACCCTCTGTCAGCAAAAAGATGATCACTTGATTATGTATATATTATATATTATATATTATATGAGTATATATAACTTGATGAGGGTTGGCATTTTTTAGCAGTAATGTATCTTCAATAGCCTGTACATTGTCTTTTTAGTCATACCGTGGCACATTTGATAGCCTACAGAGTAGTGTAAACATAACTCTTGTATGCACCAAGAAACCAAAAGCTTGGCATGACTCACTCTGTTGTGATATTTGCTTTACTGTCGTGGTCTGGGACCAAACCTGCCGCATCTCTCAGGGATGCTCATGTGGCACGTTTGCACATACTAGCTTGTGCTCTCTCCCCTAAGATAGGAGAGTGAGACTGTCCTCTGCCTTTCTTTGTATTTGCTTAGCACCTACAAGGAAAGGTTGAGTGATGGACTGACCTCCTTATAGCGTGGTAAGTTTGGGACTTCGATGATCTGGAAGCAGTAAATACAAAATTAATCTCCTTCGAACATCTCCTAGTAATAATAGCTGACATTTCTATAGCACTTTAAGGTTTGCAAAGTACTTGCCATACATTGTCTCTTTTGATCACTATAACTACTCTGTGGGGTAAGTAACACCCATATCATACCCATTTTATGGATGAGTAAACAGTCAAAGAGGCTGAGTGTTATGGGAGGGGGCAGGATAAGAAGTCACAATCAGTAAGAGTTGAGGTGGATGTGATGCTAACTCAATGATGGTGAACCTATGACACGGGTACCAAAGACGGCATGCAGAGCACTCTCTGTGGGCACACTGCCCCCCCTGAATTTGTGACTAGAAAGGCAGAGGGACTTGGGCAGAGTTGCTCCCCCTTCCCCTCTCTACCACACTTGATGACATTTTTTCACTTCCCCTGCCCCTCTGCCCAGCAGCCCAATGGGAGCATACAGGGGGTAAGGTAGGTGGCCTACAGGTGACAGAGCTGTAGGGGAGTGGAGTGCTCAGGGCACTGCCCTCCCCCTCTCTATATTTCCTGAGGACAATCCCACTTCACCAGCCCCTCTGCCCAGCAGCACTTTCTCCCTTCCCTGTGTGGGGTAAGGGAGGGGAGGGGTGCACCCAGCACTTGGTGGGGAGGAGGGGCATGGCACATGGTCTAGGGGGTGGGGTGGGGATGGGGCTTGGCACTCCATCTCTAAAAGGTTCACCATCACTGTTCTAACTCAAGGATCTCTTGATTCCAGCTATAATGATTACTCCATTCCAAAGGGGCTACGAGTTTAAGTACTAGAATCTAAAAGAGGAGAGAAAGAAGATGACCACATAAAAAGACAGCCAACAATAAAAGACTAAACAGAGGGGCATAGCTAATAAGTGATGGAGGAATTCAGGTTGGAAGATGGTTGGGAAAGGCTTTAGGGAGGAAGGGGACTTTGAAATGAGGGTAAGAATTAGAGAACTGGAAAGAAGTAGGGAAAGCATTAAAGGCATGAGGAATGACATGGACAAAGGCATTGATGATGGAATTTGAAGGCAGACTTGATAGACAGCAATCTAGTTCGGTTGTGGTAAAGGTTTCAAGCCCTAAGACTCTGGGTGAATGCAATACGCTCTCCTAGAGAGAAGCAAAAGAATGGAAAAGAAGCAGATTTCACCTTGCTTAGGTATCAATTATGATGTAATGATAGAAAAATAAGACTCATAAAGATTCAATCAATTATTTAGTTTATTGAAAAGAAGAGTGATAGGCAAGTATATTGTAGTATTTTTAATATTGCTTATTATTAAGATGTGGCAAGTATCAACACAATAGAGGCTATTATTTTTCTCTCCCCAGGATAGAATAAGAGGAAATTGGGTTTAGGTGCAGCTTAGTAATTAGGTAACATTCTTTAATAGTGATGGGTGCTAAACACTGAAAAGAGTTATTGAAGGAGATAAGGAATCTCTTTTCCCAGAGATCATGAAGAGCCAATCTGAGTCTGTGATAGTTTCCCTCCAGTCCTATCCAAAAGCAGTGAAAGGACTTGAAGCTTTCATCTTCTAAGTCAGTCCTTCAACAAGAATTTACTAAGAGCTTACTATATGCCAGGAAATGTGCTAAGTATTGGAATAATAAGGAAGATCAGGAACAATCCCTTGAGGAGCTCATGTTCTAATGGAGGAGACAACTTTGAGAAAGGATGGGCTCCATGGAACATAGCCCTTTCACTTGTTGTTGTCCAAAACTTCTCAATAATTGTTAAGAAGATACAAGTTAGGTTTTTTGTTTTTTATTTGTTTCCTTTTGTTAAGATCCTAAGATGGTATCCACTTTTTGGTCAAAGTCATACACAAAAAATAGATTCATTCCAGAATCAAAAATTATGATGAGGCTATTATAATTTTAAACATTTGTGCCATAAAAGACCAACCCAATGACCATGTGGCATGGCCTCTGCTGACGACCATTGCCCAAGCTTGGAGCTCTATCAGAAAAAATGATATCTCAAGGTCCCTTTAATCTCCATGATTCTATGGCTTGCCCAAGGTCATGGTGAAAGCCAGAGAAGAAATCCTGGGAGGGACCCTAGGACTCTGCCTTGGAAAGCCTTGCTATTGATTTCCTCTTTGGAAAGCTAGGCAATTCAATATCACTCCTTCTTATTCCCTTCACTCTTTCCACTCTGCAGAAAAGAACAGGATGTGCTGTTCAGAAGAAGATGCAACTGCATTGATTGAAAGGAAAATCTCCTCTTATTCTATCTTGTCTATGGTGTTGTACCACACTCTATATTTAGTTAAATGCTTCAAAGAGCCAGAGATGCAATAAAAACAAGCTAAAAAGATATCGGGCCCAGGCCAAGAGGCAGCAAGAAGCTGCAAGATCTCATTCCATGCCCAGGAAGGACGACTTTTAAAAATGAAGAGATGGTGTAAATACATATAAATTCCCCCAAGAGCATTAAGCTTTCTAATTCTCTGACATTATATGATTACCAGCCAATCAGCCTATAGAACCTGAGCAAGGATAAGAACATTAGGGTCCTCTTTTACTCATGAAGAGATAAATCATAAAGAGACTAAACTCACAAGCTCAAGACCACACAGGGAGCTCGTGACAAAGTTAGCCAAAAAAATAAATGATAAAAGTCCAGCTCTCCAGTTCCCCTATTAGTGCTGGCCAGTGGTTCCCTCAAAATGTTCTTTGCAGCATAGAATGGCCTTGCTCCAGAAACCAGAGCATCCGACATCCTGACCTGACCAGAAAGTGAAAATCAGTTTCAGAAATGTCTGACCTTCCCTCCTCAGGTGCTAAGGTCACTGAGGACTTGATGAGTAGACAAGATAGATTATCCAGTCTGTGTTGCCCCAATACTGGGTCACCAGAATAAGCAAAGTCCAGGGTGATCTCCCTTGGGACATTCTAGCATTATCTACAAATAAGGAAATCAATGAATTATCTAATTTCTTCGTCTTTAAAAAGGAGATAATATATGACTACCTAACATCATAGAGATTCCTTTTTAGACAGGACTTGTGATTTCGTTGGTGTAAAAAGTTACTGGCAATAACTGCTCTGCAATTTATATAGAATTGCCTGAGAAATTAAGTGACTTGCCTAGACTCACACAACCAGCATGTGTCGGAGGCACGATTTGAACTGAGGAGTCCTTTCTGATTCCAAGGAAAGTTCTATCCACTATTCTATATTTTTTAAACCCTTACCTTCCGTCTTGGAGTCAATACTGTGTATTGGCTCCTAGGTGGAAGAGTGGTAAGGGTAGGCAATGGGGGTTAAGTGACTTGCCCAGGGTCACACAGCTGGGAAGTGTCTGAGGCTGGATTTGAACCTAGGACCTCCCGTCTCTAGGCCTGGCTCTCAATCCACTGAGCTACCCAGCTGCCTCCTTACACTATTCTTTTAGAAGTGAACTGCTCCTCAAGTGAGAGCAAAGGATAAGAGATGGCCAGTGTTTAATCCCCATTACTACCAGAGAAGCTGCAACCAAACCCTATGTCTTTTTATTCTTTCCTCAAGTAAAGGAAAAAATATGTCTATCATTATTAATGAATATTTATTTAGTTTTCATTATGTTACATTGGGGCATTCCCTAGAGAAGACTTAGAGGAAAACATCTACAAGGGCTGCATATGGCTAATATGCTATAGATGAGATCATAGGTCCATCAATTCATCAAAATACTTATCTCATCAAACTGCCAAGAGGGTCAAATGAGATAATGTATATAAAGTGCTTTGTCAAGCACTGAGCATGATAAAAAATATTAGTTACAATCATCATTATTCCTTTTATTGCTGGGCCTCTGGGAAATGTGGTGTCTCTTGTGGCAAAGGCCAAAAGACAGGGTTAGTCACCTGAGGCCAAGGGGCTGGGGAAGTTTGGTGTTGCTACAAATCACACACGCATCATCTCCCCCAGACACATAAATTCTCTGTGGGCACCTGGGAATTTAAGAGGGAGGCAGACTTATGATATAATAATGCCAGTCATTTTTCTTTTTCTCTACTTCTCAGGGGGGTTCAGAGATTTCATATATCCCTGGAGAAGCCATTCTTAGGCTAGTCTAGTGGGCATAAACTGAAGATAGTTCTTTTCTGAGTGTTCAGCCCCAATTCTCTACTGTCACCACCATCACCTTATCCATTAAATTGGTCAAATTAGAGCTTTTGAGATGAAGTTATTAAATATGTGGCCAGTGGGGTTCGATCACTGCCCGCTCCCAAGGAAGCCCATTCCATTTGTGGGCAGCTCTGATGGTTAGGAAAAGTTACGTTATATCGAGTTGAGATCTACCTCTCTCAACTCTTTGTACCCATTGCTCTTAGTTATGCCTTTATGGCTGAGATATATAGTTAAGAGATCATTCTGACATGGAAGAAAAGCAGGAGTTGTCTAAATAAACCAATGTGAATCTGCAAGGAGTTCATCAATCAACTTCAATTTACATAAGACATGTCAAGAAAATGGAATCAAAGATGAACAGATAAGGAGGAACACAAAAATTGGGCATGATTCTGCAAGAATGATGTGAGGAGAGCTACAGCTGAGAATGCTCAGAGCCTGGTGAGGAATGTAAAGACAAGAAGGTTTTTGGTTTGGGTTTTTTTTTAGTTATAATGGAGAAAAGAAAGGCTAAAGAAGGAATGGGACCAGAGAATATAAGTTTTATGAGGACCACATGGCCCTGTATAAAGTAAGCATTTAACAATTATTTTTCTCTTTTTGAATGGAATATTTCATCAGTATTTTCATCCCTTCTTCATGAGGAATCACCTATACCTATGCAAGTCGGTACTTTCCTCTGCCATTTATAATCTTAGAGTTGCCTAGGGCTCTGAGAAGTTTAGTGACTTTCCTACAGCTAACCTGTGTCATAAGCAGGACTCAAACACAGATCTTCCTGACTCTGAGGCTAGCTCTTTATCCACAGTACCATTTTGTCTTGTAATAAATGCACTAAATTAAATTAAATTAAATGGATGATCACTTGTTGGAGATGTTGTAGAGAAGATTCTTATTCAAGTAGAGATTGTACTCAAAATCTTCTGAAGTTCCTTCCAATTCTGAATTCTGTGATTCTTTGAAGAAGCTATTGGTTTCCTTCCCCTTCCCCTCTCTGCACTCAAGATTTCCAGTTCTTCCAACTGAACCTTATATGTCATACTCTTAATGTTCTTGACTACCCCAGATGAACTCTTCTGGATTCCTCCCCTACAGCTCATCAATATCTGTCCCAAAATGTGATATCCTAAATTCATGACAAAAATACAGATTTGGTATAGACAGGAGAGAGTCCAGTGGGACTCTCTCCCATCTCCAGGGGTGTTGTGAAGCTAAAATGAGATAACAAATGTAAAGTACTTAAAAAAACCTTACAGTATGAATGCCAGCTATTGTTTTTTATTAGCCTATATTAAGAAGGAAGGAAGGAAAGAGAGTGAAGGAACAAAGGATGGAAGGAAAGGAGAGAGGAAGCAAAGGAGGGATGAATTTTTTTTCAAAAGCTCTAATTTGACTTTTTAGATCCAGTTTGACTTAACAGAGGCTGGCTGTGAAATCAGGAAGGTCTGGCTTCAGTTCCTGTCCTTGACATGTCGAATCTTTCATTGCTCAGGCAAATCTTTAAGATTACAAACTACAAGTTGCCAGTCTGTATTAAATATCTGTCTATTAGTTGTTTCTCTACTGTCTACAGATATGCTCACATCTTCTCCATCCTCTCACTTGATCCATCTATCCATCTCCACTAGCATCATCTCATATCTCTCCTCCCTTCTGAGACAAAAGTCCTAGAAGGCCATCTGCAATCTACCTCCACTTCCTTCCTTCTGCTCCACCCTGCTCTGTTTCTCTATCTGTCTGTCTGTCTGTCTGTCACTGTTTTCCCTTAACTCTCTATATTCTGGATTTATCATTCAAATTAAATTGCTCTCTCCTGTCAGGCTTAGGCCAGAGTGAGATTACAATACATAACGTCTACTTTTTGAGGTATCTGTCTTGGCAAATATATTTAAACAGTTTTCTCCTTCCTCTTTCCTCTTCAGTTTAGATTTGTAAGACTACAGATAAGTACACTTTCACCAGGCCTCATTAGGTGCACTCCATTCGTAGCCAAGAATCCATTAAAATTTAAGCTATAGTCCACAAATCAAAACTTGGTTGTGAGGCACCATCTTTTTAACCAGCTCTTTTCTCCTGAAATTTAGCTTTATCCAATAGTTCTTGCCCTTGTCTTTGATTAGCAGCAGCAATAAATAACACTTGCACCCTTAAAGTCTTCATTTTCTTGCCCAGGACTTTATGCTACTTGGCAATGCTTTCTAAACTCCTTCTGCCAGAATCATTCGTGCTCAAGTGCCTATCTTTAGAAGTGGGTAATAGTCTTCAGATTTTATAAATCTTAGGAAGTTCTCTGCTGCATCCAGGATATATAACCAAGGAACACTGAAGATTTCTTGTTAGCATCAAGTCAACAAATAACTATCTTGGAATCCTTTAGGAAGCCATCCTCAACAACCACCATTAGTGCCTTATTCTACAGCTACTTTCATTTCAAAGGGTCTAGGATTAACCCTTTTTCCCTCTTACAAGCCTCATATCTCTTACTTAACTCCAAGGGTTCAGGGGTCCTCCTTGCCTATCTCCTCTTTCTATCCTCCACCCTCCTACCCTAAGTCAGACTTTTACCAGAACTTCAGATGATTTTTTCTTCTTTTTATTTTGAGTCCCTTCCTCTATTTTTTAAAAAAGAAAACCTTAATTTCCCTGATAATCAGGGAAGTCAAGTCAACAAGCATTTACTAAGCACCTGCTCTGTGACAGGCAATATGATAAGTGCTGGAAATACAATTAATACAAGCAGAAGAAAGGTAGTCCCTGACTTCTAGGAACTTATAGCATATAAAAGAAAGTTGAAATAGGGAGGGGGGAAAGAAAAGACAAAGATAACCTGCACATTACAGGAAGGAAGGCAGAGTGTCACTGTGGAGTAAATCCAAAAGAATCAGGACTACAGTCTGGAGAGGAATGAAGAGAAGGTCTGCCTGGGCTTCCTCCTTACAATAGAGGATCTTGTAGAGCCAGTTAATCAGAGAGGCTGCAGAGGATATTCCATTGTGACAAGTAGTCCAGAGGTAGATAGAACTTTCAGGGCGAAGAGGTTTCTGAAAAGCTATAGAGAAAATCCTAGTCAGGAAGACCGGCAGGAAAGGTGTTCCTGGAGCCAAAGAAGACCATGTCTATTTAGAAGTGATCTGGAACTAAGACGGAGTCTTGTTCATTCTAGCCTAGACTTGGTACATTGTCATCCTATTTTTAATGGGTGAGACTCTACAGTTGCTTAGTTGAATAATGATAGAGCTAAGCCCAGCTTAACCTTTGTGAATCACTCACTTCATCACTTTTTTTCCTAACCTGATAAATAATTTTAGAAGTCCCTAGTAAGCTGCTGAAGAAGAAAATTTAATAGGAAGGTGAGTACTCTTTTTTTCCTGCTTGTTTTGCCCCTTTTATTCTTTTCTCTTTATATTTATATTTTCTGTCTCCTTTATTGTCTTTTATTTATGGGAATGCAAACCACAGATCATGCAGATTTGAGTAAGGAAAAGAGCAGTCTGTGTCAATAAATGTTAAAAGACTGAAACCCTAACTTCCCATCTCAGAATCAATACTATGTATTGGTTTCAAGACAGAAGAGCAGTTAAGGGCTAGGCAATGAAAGTTAAGTGACTTGCCCAGGGTCACACAACTAGGAAGTGTCTGGGGCCAATTTGAACCCACAATCCCCTTTCTCTATCAATCCACTGAGCCACCTAACTATCTGATTAATACACTTTTATTTTATTTATTCATTTCAGTCTGCATTACTTTTATCCATTTTATCCAGTTTATCCATTACTTTTTTAAAAGTCTAGATAATCAACAAGACAGTAAAGCACAGCTTAGATTTGTAGGGACTGACATTTTCTGAGATGTAAGTGTTCACAGTGAAAATTTGATCATTGACTCTCTCCAGCCAGCTTGAACTGGCTCCAACACAGCCCTGAAAAGAGTAATTATTTTCCCAACCCAAGGCTTTATCCTTCCTCTGTCTACAATCATAAATGACTTGGTGTCTCGTGTTGCCTTTATAACAGGCCTCTATTTTAAGGAGCATGGAATGTTAACAGTGGAGTCAGTTTCTAGAATTGAGCCACAGCTTTATTGCTCATTTTCTCTGACAACAATCCATGGAGCCAGATTCTATCAGGAAACAATATTGCAATGTCTTTATTTCCATGAGACAGGCTATTTCAGGTAACTGGAAAAAATAATAATATTAACTAACCTTCACGAAATATTTTAAGGTTTATAAAATACTTTCCATACACTATTTCATGTAAGCATATCCCACATATTATCCCATGCTGACAATAATTCTGTTAGGTAGATGGCATCATTGTCACTATTTTACATATAAGGAAACTGAGGCTGAGTAAAGTGAAGTGACTTACTTAGGGTCACAAAGCAAGTAGCCGAAGCAGGATTTGTATTCAGGTCTTCCTGATTACAAGTCCAGGAATCTATCCATCCAATTATACCCTATTCAGAGCCATCCCCTTGGCTGACTAGAACTCACCCTGCCTCGTCCCCTACCAAATCACTGATCTGGGATTCAATTTCGGTACCATTTTTCTATTTAACTTTAAGCAAGAAACTTTACCTCTTTCAGCCTCATTTTCCTAGTCTATGAAATGAGGGAGCTGAATTAGAGGACCTCTAAATTCTCCTCTGGTTCTAAGGCTCTATTTTTTGTAAATGAGTGAAACTCTACTCCAAAATTTAGTAGTGGCCTTTACCTTAATCTTCCCAAAAGAATTAGAGTGAACTAATAATAAGTAAATTAGCTCAGGAAAAATGTACACTCAAATATTATGTTCATTGAATTTTGAATTCTCATTACTTCAGTAAGAGGTAATGGGAGTTTCAACAACTATTTACTCTGTGACTCTGAAAGGCTGCTAAGAGACATAGTGGAGTGAGGAAAACCTAAATTCAAATCCAGCCTCTGACACTTACTAATCATATGACCCTGAGCAAGTCACATACTCCCTGACTCAGTTTCTTATTCTATAAAACAAGGATAATAATAGCCCTACTTCCTGAGGCGGTTGTGGGGATGAAATGAGATTTGTAAATAAATAAACTGTATAAAAAAATAAAACTTAGTTTAAAAAGCACTTTGCAAATATTAAAGCACTATGTACATTCTAATCATTATGATTATAATCATTATTATTCATGAGGGTCCAGTGTGAGGTGCTAAGAATAAGACAAAGTTGAACTACAAGAGTTTCTCCCTTTAAGGAGCTTCAAATCTAATAAAGAAGGTAAAACTTTATTTTAAAATCTAAGACATAAAGCAAATGTTATTATGTGTAATGGGGAAATACAGAAAAATGCTGAGAAGATGGTTTTTAGCTCAGGAATTTGAGAAGAGGGTATCTGCATCAGTCTTTGGAGGAAAGGAAAACGTTCAATAGGCAGAGATGGGGAGTGGGGTGAGAGTCCATTTAAGGCATGGAAAAAGGGATAAGCAAAGGCTTCTGGACATTAAAGGCCAGGACAAGAATGAGAGTAGGGAGGGAGGCAAAGAGTCTAATCTGGCTGGAAGAGAGCAACATAAGGTTGGATAAATCCACTATAGGCAGACTGTGGAGACCCTTGGATAGAAGAATAAAAGGTCTTTGGGGGAGCCATTGTATTGTTCTGAGTGACTATGATTAGAACAGTGCATTAAGAAGATTACTCAGTGTGAAGGATAGTTTGGAGAGAGAAGAGATTAAAGGCAAGAGAACTAGTTGAGAAGACAATAATACTAGCTTGCATCTGTATGCTTCCAGTAAATCCTTCTGCAGAGCCTCATCCTGGAATGAAGATAACCTTTGGTTCTTGAAGGCTAAGCCAGCAGAAGAGGATTCCCTACCAAGCTTTGATTATGAGCCTGATCACGGGCTGTAGGTACCAACTTGGGACTCGACCTAAGTTTCAAGAGGATCTTCATCAAAAGGTCTGGTCACTGGGACAGCTGGGTGGCTCAGTAGATGAGAGCGTAGGCCTAGAGATGGCCTCAGACACTTCCTGTGTGACCCTGGGCAAGTCACTTAACCCCCATTGCCTAACCCTTACTGCTCTTCTGACTTGTATTGATTCCAAGCCAAAAGGTAAGGGTTTAAAAAAAAAAAAAAAAGGTCTGGACACCAAGTGAATTTTTTATTTTTTGGTGGTGGTGGTGGTGGTCCACAGCAATTAATGGCAACAATGAATTGGAAGGTTTTGTCAGCACATTTGATCCTCCTGATGACCTTGTGATATAAGTATAGCCATCATCATTTCAATTGTACAGATGAGTTAACTGGTGGTTAAATTGGCTGGGCTTGTGTAGGATGCCAAAACTAATAGATGAAAGAGTTGGGATTTAAATCCAGGCTTTCTGCCTCCAGAGCCAGTGAACTTTCTGTAGAACCTCAGGTGCAAAACACTGTACTGGGTTGGGAGTTAGAACCTAATTGGAGACACATATGAAACATGAAGTAATGAAAGCGTAAAATGTCCCTAATTTTGACAAATTTGTTGTGAGGCTGGCAAGTGTAATGCCAGTTCAAAGAAAGGTGAAAACCTACCAGACCATTTGCAATCCTAGGACAGGCTTGAAATTTGGTTGATTTTGTTTTAGTTAGTTACTATGATTTTGAAAATGAGACTTTGTCTTTGGTCTATTTGATGCTAAGTAATAATTATAATTCAATTCAACAAAATATTTATTAAGTGTCTCCTATATGCAAGGTATATGCTAGGCACCAGAGATACAAAGAAAAAAGTTCAATCCTCAAGGAATACATTTTGTCTTAAATTCAATCTTAAATTCAAAAATCAAATACACTATTTTATATTTATCAACTCAAAATAATCAATCAAACACTGATTCATTAGCACAATGGAATTCCAGGCAATAACAAGCAGAGGGAGAGGGATCTGGGTGGGAAAGGGAGTAGGGAGCTCACATTGAAAAATCATCTCTTCCTTTTCTGAATTCTTCTAGCTTCTAGAGTTAATTTTCATTGTCTTGTATTATATGCTTTAATGGTATGGTGATAGTATATGTGTTAATAATGATAATAAGATAAGGAAAAGACCTGCGATTTCATTGGTATAAGTAACTGTAGGTGAGAAAACTCCTACCAAGTAGATTAGGACCTTCTCAGCAATTTGTAGTCTTAGAGAACTGCCTAGAGCAATTAAAGATTTACTGATTTGCCCAAGGGCACACAGCCATTATGCAGAGGAGTCAAGACTTGGGAGCCTGGTCTTCCTGGCCTTGAGTCTGTTATCAGTTCATTATACCACCCTGCATCTCTACAACAATTGTAACATATTTATAAAGTACTTTAAAGTTTACAAAGTGCTTCGTATATATTGTTTTATCTGAACTTCACAACAACCATAGAGTTCTACAGGTATTTTCCATTTTATACATGAGGAAACAGTCTTGGAGTCAATAAGCAACTTAGCTGTGGTCATCCAATGGTCAGAGGTGGGATCTGAAGCCAGGTTTTCCTAACTTTAAGTGCAAAACTCTTGATTTGTTCAAGAAGATACCAAAATCGATCCCTAAACGATTGTCTGAGACTAAATGCAATCAATGAGTTTTCTAACTCACGTTGAAAAATCATCTCTTCCTTTTCTGAATTCTTCTAGCTTCTAGAGTTAACTTTCATTGTCTTGTATTATGTGCTTTAATGGTATTCCCCACAAGACTATGTTTACTGAAGACGAGAGTTTGTCTTTACATTTTCTTGTGTTTTCCACAGTTTGGTTCTTCAGTGATCGATCTCTCACTCATCACCAAGAAAGACTCCTATATAAAAAGCATTCATTTATTTGATTGTTGGGACACGTGCTTTAAAGATCTTTGGTTGGGTCCTAAACCTATAAAGAGACTCCCAATAAAAGACAACCTTTACTTAATCCCCAGCTAGTGCACCCTGAAACCTAAAAACATAACCAATATTTGATGGTGGTGAAACTAGTTTAGAGAAAGTAAGTTGTTTTATAATAATAAAGAAGCCCACCCATCCAACAGCCATCAAATTTTTCCATCCTCTTGCCTTACAGACTGTTCTTGTTCAAACTCCTTTAAGAGAACTTGGAGGAAAAAAATGAGAACAGGGGGACTATTGGAGGGAAGATGGAATGTTACTGCTATTTGTTCTGAGGACAAGGTACCATCCACCCAGTGTAAACAGCCTAAGTGAAATATGGCTGAAGAATAAAATGATCTACTGTGCTGAAAAGCTGTAAACTTTGGCAAAAGCTGCCATGTGGCCGTGTAAAAGGCCCGTGGTAGGGGGTAGGGGGCAGGAGTGGATGGAGAGGTGGAGCCGCTATGGAAAAATCAACCTTAGTGAGGAATCCAGCCCTGGAATGAATGGAGACAGAAGATGAAACATTTTTCAGATTTGGTTAGAATGTTCTGAGGAAGGCCTGGAAATTCAGTAGACGACTCCAGTCCATAACACATTCATTAAATGAAATACCCTGGGCTTTAGACAGACTATCTTCATTTGTCAAGGTTGAGAATCAGATTCTAATTCCAATTGTCTTTTTCCACGTGTTTCGAGGTAACTTTCCCCTCACGGTTCTTTAAAGGAAATAAAAGATATTTGGAGAAACAGCTCTTGGAGGTACAAGGGAAGAAAGCTTTAAATGGGAGGCTATGAGACTTGAAATTGCCAAGTTCTGGTCAGAAGAAACTTATCTCCAAAAGCCTCGGGCTCTGCTGAGTAGGGATTCAAGTCACCAAAGAAGGCAGGAGTAGGAAAGGAATGGCTTCCATTCATTCCCCCCACACCCACTTAAAATGGAGTCCTCTTCACAAAAACATTTAGATACAGTATGGCAGCTACTTATTCCACCACTACCTGCAATTCAACCAGAAGGGAAGATGAAACAAGTGTCAGGGGTCCTCTGTTGTGCCTTTCTGGCCCCTAAATTTATTTTAAAAGACCGAGGCACTGGCAAGAAAGAAATGGAAATACATGATTTCATATGGAAATGAACAAAATCATCACTCTGTAAAAAGAAAAATCTTATTTAAAAGCCCCAATTCTCACTTTCAAATATAGAGCCATGATTCAAATATAAAGTCATGAATCAAGCCCCATATTTAATGTCAGCAGGGAGAGTAATTTTAGAGGCATGCCAACATGAAAGGGGGGTAGGGTTAGAACATGAACCATTATTTATATTTTTATTTATTCCGTTTCCTACAGACCGAGAATAAATTTCCAAGTGCCTCAGATACTCATTAGATTTACTGCAAAACAGAATTGCTGGGTTTTGTTGCTAGCTGATAGCTCCCTCTGGTGCCCATATGGATTATTCTCATTGGTCTTTGGCCAGAAATGGGCAGAGGAATCACTGAAGGCATCAGATCCATAATTTCACAGTCTTTCCCCTGAATGGAGCAGCATGGTGCATTGCCTCATTCTTTAAGTGTCTCTCCATAGGATGCGCAGCAACAGGTCCATAGCAGGCTTTAAAATCAAAGTATGGAAGGCACGATCCTGACCAGAGTAAGTAGCCCTGGCATTTCTAATGGGCAAAATGGTAAGACAGAAAGTTTTAAAGCTCTCTTTGGAAAGGCAAGGCTCCCTTCATAGCCAGTCCTATCCAACACTAAGTTCTTTCAGGGTAAGAACACAGCTTGAGGCTCTCCTGGATTTATTGCTCATATGTGTTAACTTCTGTGGCCATACTGCCGGGAAGAGAGATCACAAATGTACACATTAACCCTTCAAAGTCAGAAAAAGAGAAGCTGAGATGAACAAGTGAAGCATTTTAGCAAACCTGGAAAACAGGACCTACACTTTTACTTTTGTCCACTGGTGATCTTATCTTTTCCCCTGGGTCCAGATGACTCCCAAATCTAAATTTAATAAATAATAATATATAAATATAAATAAATAAAATCCAAAATCTAACTATCCAGTCCCTCCTTTTTCTTTCCCACACTTCCAAATTGTCTTTTGTATATATTCGCTGGAATGGTGCAGTGATGATATCATCGCCTAAACTCAACATAACCTAAGTTTAACTCGCTATCTTTCCCCCTAAACTTGCCCCTCTCCTTAGATTTCCCATTCCTACTCATGGTATCACCATCTCAGTCATTCAGGCTCAAAAAACCTTGAAGTCTTATTTTACTCACTTTCCTTCCAATCCCAAGTCTAACCCACTTTTGAATCAGTTGTTAAGGATTGTTCCTCAATAACTTTTTTAAGTTAATTCATTTGTTACATTAAAATTCCCAGGTATCCCTTTCCCTCCCCTACTTGCACTAGAAAAGGCATCATTTGACAAAAAGATACACACATGTGTGTGTACATACATACATATATATATATATATATATATAAAAAACTATGTCTGCTTTGTTTCTATTCATCAGTTCTTTCTCTGGAGATGATTTGGAACCCATCCTACTTCATAATCTTCATCCTCTCTCGCTTGGAGAATAGTCTTGTGACTAACTGGTCTCTGTGGCTTTAGATTTTTCTTTCTCTAGCCCATCCTTCATGAAGCTGCCAAAGTAATTTCCTAATGTATGTATTTCATTGAGATTTTCCTTGATCTCATCCTGCCATCTCATGCCAGTATGAATTTATCCATCATTATTAATCCAACAAATATTTACTAAATATCTTTGTGCCATGCATGTACTAAATACTGTTGATATGGACAAAAACAGAACAGTGCTTGCCCTCAAAGATTGTGGGTTCTATGGGGGAAACCATATGTAGAGACATTAGAATATGCAAAATTTAATAGAGGGCAATTCCAGTTGGGAAACTCCAGCACCTAGGGGGATTAGGAAAGTCCTTATGTAAAGGATAGAATTTGAGTTGAGCTCAGGAGGAAATTAGGAATTTTAAAAGGTGAGGCAGGGAATTCCTCATATGGGTGATGACCAGTAAAAAGACATAGAGACAAGACATGGAGCGTCATGTGTAAGGAACAGCAAGAAGACTAACCTGGTTGAACCACAGAAGGGAAGTAGTATATGATAACACTGGAAACAAAAGCCGGAGAGCAAAGTTGAGAAGGTCTTTAAAAACCAACTAGGGGCTGGGATGGGGAGAGTCAGGGACAGCTAGGTGGATCAGTGGCTAGAGAGCCAGGCCTAAAGATGGGAAGTCCTGGGTTCAAATTTGACCTCAGACACTTCCTAGCTGTATGATCCTGGGCAAGTCACTTAACCCCAAATGCTGAGCCCTTACCATTCTTCTGCCATGGAACCAATACATAGTATTGATTCTGAGACAGGAGGTAAGGATTTTTTAAAAAACAACTAACCAAAGGGTTTTGTATTTGATCCTAGATGAAGGGGAGCCACTGGGATCTACTGAGCAGAAGGGTGACAGTCAGACTTTTGTTTAGGAATATCATTTTTTTAAAACCCTTACCTTCAATCTTAGAATCAATGCTGTATACTGTCTACTCATGTCTGCCTATTAAACTTGTCTTCCTTCAAGGCTCAGTTTAGGTGCTCAATGAAAGTTTCTCTGTTCCTCTTTCCCCAAAGCTTAAATTATTCTTTACTTCCTCAAGTTTTCTTTTTTTCTTAAATTTTAATAGAAATATTTTCTCTCTTCCCTACCTCTCTATACTATTTTAAAAAATGCATTCTC
This sequence comes from Gracilinanus agilis, assembly GCF_016433145.1. Classification (NCBI taxonomy): domain Eukaryota; kingdom Metazoa; phylum Chordata; class Mammalia; order Didelphimorphia; family Didelphidae; genus Gracilinanus; species Gracilinanus agilis. The sequence continues at coordinate 80,341,885 of NC_058133.1, read as the reverse complement.
AAGCAAAACATTCCCTCAATGGTTGTGTTAAACTATGCCTTATTCTCACCTTTCCGTCAGGAGAGAGACATGTTTCATCACTGGTCCTCTGGAATCATGGGTGGTTACTCTGTTAATCTTAGTTTTTAGAGCTTTCAGAATTGTTTGCCTTTATGATGTTGTGGTTATTATAGGAATCGTTCTTCTGGTTCTGGTCATTTCACTCAGTTAATTAACATCTTCAAAATTGTTCCTTTTTTATAATAGTATGAATTATCATTCTGGTTCCTCTTACTTCATTCTGCATCAGTTCCTCCAAGTCTCTTTGAATTCCAACTATTTCTTTATTTCTTATAGAACAACTCTATGCCATCCTTTCATATACCACAATTTTGTTTGGCCATTCCCTAGTTAATGGACAAGTTCTCCCAGAGCGTTTTCTCTAGATGTCTCTCCTTGTTTACAGCCCACTCTACTTTATACTTACCTGTGTGCATGCCATTTATCTCACCTAGCAAACTAAACTTAATCCTCTGACCCGGACAATGGAGGCTTTGCCATCTTTCATGTTTATATTGCCAAGGCCTCATACAGTAGTGTCTGCCATAAATGATGCTTAATAAATGCTTATAACATGAATTAACCTGAGGCACTGTTGCTATTGAATTCTAAATATGGAGGGAAGATGAAATAGCTGGGTCTACTGTTTACAGAGAACTGTTCTATATGTTGTGTGGGAGCTAGAGATGGGGATAAGAATAGAGACTAGATATATAATCATATAAGTAGAGAACTCCTGGGTGAAGAGGCTCCTTCTATCAAAGCAGAACTTCTTTTCTGCAATGTATAGTCTTATAAATTGCCTAGAGCACTAAAAGGTTAGGAGACTTACCCAGGGTAGCACAGATGCCATGTGTTTGGGGTAGGACTTGAATATAGGCAGGTGTTCCTGGCTTGGGGGCCAGTTCTTTAACCACCAGGACATGTTTCCTCTAGAGCAGTGATGGGCAAACTTTTTAAAGAGGAGGCGCCAAAGGAAGGGAAATGCTCATCTGTCAGTCTGTTTCTAAGGCAACTCTTTCCAAGTTTCATTGTATTGTATTCTACTTATTGTATTCGTCAGATTAGGAATAATGTCCTGCAGCCAGACAGAACATCTCAGGGGTCTGCATCTGGCCTGCAGGCCGTAGTTTGCCCATCACTGCTCTAGACATCACAGGAGACAACCCTTACCCTTGAAATCTACTTGAAGACAACAGGGCAAATCCTGTACATGTAAAGGTATTACTAACAAAACAACCTCATGCCTAAAGACAGACACTACGTAAGTGCTAATTATTTAGGGAAATGAGGAAATTGATGGAAGGCTCACTGGTGCCAAGTAGTGTTAGTTTGGAAAGGCATTACAGAGGAGGTAGGTTATAGCTGAATTTTAAATAATAAATTCTTTCAGGGTTGATTGAAGGAGTTACAGAGTTTGATTTGAAAGCTATGAATTGGGAAAACATTCTAGAAAGGGGTCAAGAGCATGGGGTGATCCCAAAGAGATGGCAAAATGTTTCTATAGATGATGGTTGAAATAGTCCATTCATTCACAGTTGATCACTGTTATTGCTGTTATTGTGTACAACATTCTCTTGGCTCTGCTCACTTCACTTTTCATCACTTTATAGAAGTCTTTCCAGGTTTTCTGTGTGATCATCTTATCTGTCATTTCTAATGTACAGTAGTATTCCATTACAATCATACACCACAACTTGTTCAGCCATTCCTCGATGCTCCTTCAGTTACCTATTCTTTGTTACCACAGAGTTGTTCTATATTTTTGTACAAGTAGATTCTTTCCCCCTATCTTTGATCTCTTTAGGATACAATATTAAGGCCCTTTGGAAATGGTTAGATTGCTCTCCAAAATGGCTATATTAGTTCACAGCTCCACCAACAATGTATGTGTCCCAATTTTCCCACATCCCCTCCAACATATATCATATTCCTTTTTTGTCATGTTAGCCAGTCTAATAGGTGTGAAGTGGTACCTCTACGATGAGCTTTAAAAGCCAGAGGATTTTACATTTGATGCTCATTGATACACTTGATTCCCTTAGCAGGAAAAGCTTGAGAATATTACTAGAGGTATGAAAGAAAAATGTACTTCTGCTTTCCCCTGGAAATTCAATATTATATTTTATATTTTCACTGAGTTTTGATCTCATCAATGTGGATATTCTCTGACAATAGTAATCAGGGTGTATGTAGGGTGATTGTGATATCAGATAGATATATATATATATATATATTTTTTAAAGTAGGTTATAGAAGAAAAAACTGGGAAATCTGACCTTGACTACAAAATCCAGGAGAGAGAGAGAGAGAGAGAGAGAGAGAGAGAGAGAAATAAGAAACAAGCCAGGATCCTGGGAAGGTACTTACAAGTTCTTGTTCCCAAGCCCTTATAGATATATAGATATTGGACATTGAAGACAGAGGATTAGGTTATTTTCTGGTTCTTAGACAGAGGAAAAAAACAGCTCCAAAACCCTATCCCAGTGCCAAACACTAGATAACTCTGGGTAACATTTTTCAGGTAGATACAGAAGTACAATGAAGTCATGAGCTTCATTGTGAAAATCCATCATACTCTTTCATCATACAGGAAAGTAACAAAAAGGGGTGTTGAGGCAAGGTGGTTAAGGGAGAACAAATTTCATCACATACCTGATTGAATGAATTGAAGTAAGTCAACTGAATAGATCATAGAAATAATAGATTATTTCATGTTGGCTGCCTTCTTTTTTCTCCTAAGTCCTATCAATTAGAGATATTTGGAAATAATGTACAAGGTCAAATACTTAAACTGTATACTCACTAAACCCTTCTAGTAATTTGATCAACTGTGAAATGCTTAAAGTGCTCAATGTGTCAATGCAAATTTGCATGCTTCAAATTGAACAGTCACAGGCAAATGAGACTATTCACACAGCATGATTCATTATTTCTACCATCATACAGTATAGAAACATTCACACACAGAATCATCCACAAAGGGAATGCCATTTTTTCTTGACAAGAGGAATTAAACATGTTTTGTTATTTTTATACTACAAGCAAAAATCTGAGGATTCTGAATATCCAACAGGTCATTGTTAAATAAAAAACAGTCTTGTGTACTTGAATCCAAGGTTCCCAATGCCCTCACAAGACATTATGCAATTACACTTAGCTTAGGGTTTCCAATTGTCCAAATGCTATGTGTGGATTTTGGTACTTTACCAAAAGGTAACTGCAGAAAGTTAACAACAAAAAAAAACCATATTTCAATATGTATGTTATATTCTGTAGTTAAATACTAATTTGCAAAGAGAAAGAGATTAGAGGCAGAATCCAAGTCATTACTTTGGACTATCTAGATTTCCAGAGAGGCAAATCACACCCCAAGCCCTGGTGACTTAGGCATATAAATTTAACAGTATTTATATACAAACATTTTTACAGTAACAAATCAGTCAGCTCATGATCAGGTGATAAAATATATAGACATATGATAGCCTCCTTACATGGAGCAAGTAAACATCAGTTAAATGAAATGTCTTTTTGTTGGAAGCAAAATGGAGAGGTGATTACCAATACTGCACTTAGTTGTATTCTTTATTCAAAATTTATTTTAATAAATCTCAATAATTTGAAAAAATGTTGATTAAAACGTATTCATTAATATCTCTCCATCACAATCTTGAGATGCCCTGACATTTCCTAAAGAGATCCTTCTTTAAGATTGAAACTAAATCTAGTATTTAAAGACTAATATAGTCTTTGAATAACTAAATGCAAGTTCATTTAATGAGGTATGTTAGAATACGCAACTTTTCTGGAGGATGATAGTACCCATTTTGAAAAATAAATAGAACTATTTTTCAAATGACACACATATATGTTTACAAATATTTATTACCTCACCCTCAAATTGTGTACCCTCACCATTGGACAATTAACTAAAAATAAAAAACAAAATCCTTATGATAAAATCCAATTAGTCCCACCCACCCACCCAAATTCACATTGGCCATGTCCAAAAGGTGAGTGGTATGATTCATTCTCAGTCTTCTAGACTCATGGTTTATCCGTATAGTGATCCTCAGGGATATGAAGTCTTTCCTTTTTTTCTCTGTAATATTGTCATTGGATAAATTGTTCTAGTTCCACTCACTCCAAATCAATATGCATTGGTTAAGTGCCAGGCACTTTACTAAGTGCTAAGGGTACAAAGAAAAGGCAAAAGACAGACCCTGGCTAGAAGGAGATCACATGCAAATTGCCTGGCACAAACAAGATATAGATGGAATAAATTGAGTCACTCTCAGAGGGAAGGCACTAAGATTACTAACACCTGGAAAAGGCTTCTTGTAGAAGGGGGAATAAAGCCAGGCAAGTCGGGGAGTCAAGATGAGGAAGGGAAACTCTGGCCAGTAAAGATGAAGAACAGGGTCAGGGGTTGCAAAGCAGGAGAAAAAGAATAACAACAGATCAGTTTTCACAAACATGGAAGTGGTCCAGTTGCATATGATAGAGAAATCAAAACCACCTCTGGGTGTAGCTAAGATGGGATGGAAAAGCAGGCCATAGGAAATGGGGTTAAGGTATTTGGAGGAGTAAGAACACATATGATTAAGCATCTTAGCATGAGCAAGAAGTGGAAAGAAGAGAAAGACAATGAGCCAACCACTAAACTCTTTGAGGAAGGAGAGTCCTGAAGGTAGATAATAGCCAGCAGAATCTTGATCTAGTAATTAATACGGATTGAATGAACTTTGAAAGGAGTGAATGATGGTAGTAAAGTAAAAGCCTGGAAGAGGTAATGGAGAGCAAGTAGTATTCTGGATCCCATACCAAAGCCAGTGACTTGGGAGTGGAGAGAGGGGGTAAGGAATGAGTGAAAGTGCAATAAGTGCCGGAAAGGGTGGCCAGGGATGTAGCATCATCAGAAGGAGCCAAGTTTCAATGATATACAAGATGATGAAAGAGTGAGAAACAAATATGTTCAAAAGGAAAATTAGTTTTTACCCGTGAAGCAGGAAGTCCAGAGATCACAGTGGAAGAAATGGGTGGCTTTAGAGTGGGACACTGGGAGAGGGAAGAGGCTGGATTGAGGAGGATGGGAATAAGGAAGTGGTCAGTGTGGGGCAGAGAATGGGAGTTTGAACAATGGAAACTAGGGATTCAAAATCACTGAGATGGGGAGAATATGACAGGATAGAAATATGTTCATCACCAAGGAATGAATTCAGATAGGTTCATCAGTGTCCTCAGAGATTCAGTCTTCACATGGAGCTTTCTCAGAGCATCATGTGGTGCAGGGTTGGGGGGCAGGGAAAAAATGTGGAGGGGAAAACAGAAGGGTCAAGGCAACTGCCATGGATTTGTAAGAGGCCAGAAAGGGTGACTGGAAATTGCTGCTCAGGGAAGCTAGGAAGGTCCCCTTGTTTCCCAGGCAGGGGCAGACAAGGCAACTGTTTGTAGGTACTGGAGAGGGTACCTGGAACATGACAGAATGGCTGTTCAGGGAGGCTACTCAGGTCCAGTCCTTGTACCAAGTATCCATACCACAGGCCAGATGCTGATCGTCTCCAGAAGAAGCAAAAGCTTCTCCAAGGGCTGGACCACAGTCCTGGAGCAAAAACCCAGCTAAGCAAGAGTTCCAGACTGCAAGGGCATCCCTAAGTCTGCCATACCTGCATTCTTCCTCTGCTTAGAATCAGATCAAAGTGATCTCCCACTTTATTGTGAAACTGTCTATTTCATCATTTCTTATGGCACAATAATATTCTGTTAGATTCATATACCACAATTTGTTAAGCCATTGCAATAGGTGGGTACCCCCTTAATTTTCATTTGGAAGCTATTAAGAAAACAGCTGCCATAAATACATGTGGACCCTTTTCCTCTTGGTTCTTTCTTTGGGTTCTAGGCCTAGCAGAAGCAGAGTTGGATCAGAAGGTGTCTGCACAGTCATTCCATTACTTGTTAAGCTTGTTTTCTTCAGGATGTAAACTGAACCACTGTATTCTTGTTTATCCTCACTGGTTTGCCATTAGTGATCCCATGAACTGCCTTCAGTTCAGTTCTTCAGTTCACACCTCAAGTCATCTCTTCAATTTCTTTTTCTTTCTCCACTGTTTACTATCGGATTCTTCGGCTGCTTCAGGAGGATCTGGTACTACAAATCCATCAGTCAGTTTATAATAGACGATTGTCGAATCTGACTCCACTATGGCCAGGGTCACTGACATCGGGGAATTGGGTTCAACTTGTAATTTGCAAGCATGTGTCATAACCTCTCTTAGTCTGCAAAAACATAAAAATTTATAAACATTAAGATTCAAGGTTTGGCTCAAATTCACTCAAACAGCACTAAGATTTAGTACTGCAAAGCCTGGGAAGAACAAGTTGTTACTAAATGAACTGGGAGATTTTTTTTAAATCAACTTTTGTGACCCTTAAAGTCATTTTCTTCCCAACAGAATTCATATAGATAGAAAATAGCTACTAATCTAGTAGCTCTTCCTGCTAATTATTTTGGCCTCCATGGACATTCTGTCACCACTCTCTACCACTCTTGATTTGGCTAGGTCAAATCAAAAACTGTTAAAATTAATAATTTGGTTAGATAGAAGGGAATATGTATATGTGAACGAGACCTCCTCTGCAGCCCTACTCCACTTCCTAGTGTGGAAGAGATTGCCAATTCTTGAAGACTCAGTCATCAGAGTGCCTGCTTAGAGAAACACTAACAAACTGGAATGACTATTAAGTAAGGGGCTAATTTAAGTCTCTAATTCATTCCCAAGGATTAGGACAGCTCAGCGCAGAAAAGCTCATCACCAGATAATTTCCTTTGGTTACACCAATTCATGAAATAGGCACAGGACCCTGAGAGGGTGGATTCTGCTCTGTTAGAAAGGAATACTCACAAACATTTTTCAAAGTATCTAAAGTATAAAAGGAGACATTTGCCATTCATAAAACACTAAAGATGATCAAAACATCCAAGTTTGTTCCACATGGGACCCTACAGTAAATATGAAGTAATGCTCCCTAGAGGATATGTAATGATTTGGCTGTTTCAAACAGCATCAGACCTCTGATCCCAAAATGGGTCATTTAGCTTTGCTCTATTCCATTGCCAAGGTTGACATTCCTACCTATGATCATTTGTTTTGCAAATATGGGTCATTGTTCCCAAGTATATAATTTTCATAAAATCCAGACAAAATTTTTTTGAGAAAAAACTTCAGGAAAAGAAGATCATTAACTCCCCAAATCAAGAAAACGAACTGTTTGGAGAAGGTGCCACAAAGATATAAAAAAAGAAACATACACTGCATCAGAAGATCCAGAATGGACTTTGGGATGTATTGATTTAACTGAAGGGGGTTGAACACCTTTATTCTGAATGTAAAATCTTATGCCAAAGGGGATTGTCCCCTAATTGGCTTTTTGTCAATGTGCTTACCAATTATTGCTTTTGCTCTCTCCTTTATTTCCCTCATCTCCAACTATTGTAATTTCCTCTTAGAAAGTGTAATATTGTATGCACCTTTAGCTAGAAGATCTTTGGAGATATAAACTGGTTATGTTAAATGATTCATTGGGGAGACTAGTCTCTCAAAGAATCACAGGGAGGATTATAAAAGGGAATTCTTTATTCTCTTTGTCTATTATGAGTTAATCAATCAAGAAAACCCTACTTAACACTTTGATAGTCATCAAGTAAGAGAATTCACAAGTCACTTACTTAGAGAGCTCTCCCCTTTTAACTCAATCAGTCAGAAACTTGTGAATCCTTTGATAAGAATTTACACCTCAGAGGTGGATCCCACAGACACTGCCCCCCTGGGCAGTGCTAGGAAATTTGGAAGCTGTGATTGGCCCCTGTGAAGAGGGGAAGAGACAGGAAGTAATGTGGAAAAAGGACTATAAAAAGTCTGGAACTTCCTGTCCTGTGACTTCTCCTTTGGACTTCTCCTCAGGACTTCTGGCTTGGTGGCTCTGTGAGGAAACCCTCTCTGCTCATTGGCAATTCAGTGGGACACTCCCTTCAGTGTGAGTTCTGGGAGAGACTCTGGCTTGCTGGTGAGGGACTTGGACTTCCACGTGGAGATTTGAACTTTGTCAGGCAGGGAGCTGAATTTCATCAGATCAGCACTTAGAGTAAGCTAGGCAATTCCTTACCTCTTTCCCTCCTACATTTCATACTTCAACTCTTTATCTTCTTCATTATAAATAAAAGCTGCTAACAGTTGTTTTTTTCTGGTTTAGGGATAATATTTTGAATTCAGTGACCACAACATTGAATTTATAACTCTTTTATTTAATCAAAACCCCAATTTAACCTTTACACAAGGGGAAATGAAAAGGGAGCAAGAATGGTTCAGTAGAAGTCTATCAGTACTACTAGAAAACCAAATTACTGCATATGCTGTATGGAAGGTTAAACAAGAGAATGATCTTCATGTTCAAAGGTAAGGTGGCATCTATAAAAGGACTTCCAAAAGCATTATCTCATTTGAATCTCAGATATAGAAAAAGAGCCATCTCTAAAGAAATCTTAGAGACAATCAAACAGAATATCCTCATTTTATAGGCTAAGAGAAAAAAGGGCTTGGAGATTTTAAGCAACTTGTCCAAGGTCATGGAGGAAAAAAAAAAGGGGGGGGGGGAGCTGGGGTTTGAACCCATGTCTTTTGACTGGAAAGACAGCACCATTTCTACCAGACCACCTTAAAACAAACCCTGGAAGGAAGGTAGCATATTGTTATTTTCATTTTACAGACCATTTTTAAGACTGAGATTCAAAAAGCTTAAGTGGCTGGTCCTAGATTTAAAAGGTGACATCATAAACAATCTGGAACAGGATAGAAAGTGATTAGCTTTCCTAACTACATGTAGGTAGGGGAAGAGTTCTTAACAAAACAAGAGATAAAGGAACAGAGGTGATTAAATGGATAATTTTGAGGTATCTGAGGCCATATTTGAACCCAGGATCTTTTATCTCCAGGTCTGGCACCTTATCCACTGAACCACCTAGGTGCCCTGAGCACCTAATTCTTTTGCATTACATGCGTGACAGTTTCTGGATGGATTTCTCCAGACAGTGGATGATCAGAGGATGTAGTTTCTGGACTGACTTATTCAGGTCCCTTATCAATCTCTTCAAAACTTTTTCTTGTGGGGTCATATCAAAACAGTCACAAATGAATCAAAACCTCCTTTGGATGAGCTTAAAACTAGGATTATGACTACAAACCTTCCAGTCAATGAATAGCAGCTGATAAAATTTTTATACAGGACTCAAAAGTTAACTCGAGCAATATATAGCATAAGATGCTGATAATGTTGAATTTCAGCAAGAAACATCAATACTTTAAATAATTAGGCTTTCAAGTGTTCTTGTAAGTTTGTAGTATTTATAGTTCTAATGTTACTATGGCTTAAAATTACTCTAAAACAATTATATCCATATATTTCGAATCCCCTAAAAATATTCATTTTGCCTGTGTCAATTTTGTGTTATCTAGCTAGAAGACTCCCATGTTTGACACTTATTGGACATTTAATAAATGCCTGCTGACTTCTTTTACTTGGTTAGTCAGGATTATATTCTCACCAAATGAAGCCTGTAATATGAATAAGAAAATATAGGAAATCTCTTCATGAGCCTCATATTACAGTCCCCCTCTGTACTGTAGGGCTTAAGACTTACAAACTAGGCTACCAGGCCCTAGGTACTAGAGAAGCTGCAGGTAAAGTGCCATTTCCAAGGCCACATTTTATTTCTGCAGAATTCTGGTATGATTACTACCAAGGGCATCCCTATCTTTCTATTATCCTGCTGCTGCCAAGGGCTATCACTGCTACTCAAGCTGTTACAGAAGACCAGGAGACCCCTGTTTTCCCCATTGCTTTGCTGCTATCTACTAGTCAAATGTCACTGTCCAGGCACTGGCAAGGAGGTTAAAAGCAAACTCATAAAGACATTTATGTTCTTCTTGCCTAAAGGGCCACACAGCTCAGGCCAGGGGACAAAATTAACCCAAACTGTCACAGGTTTATACTGCACTTTCCCCAATCACAACATTCCAGGCCAGTATAAGAGTGGCTGGGTTAACTCAAGCCTCCCACAATAGCATTCAAAAAACCTGATTACTGAGTGTTGGGGGTAGATACGTGACCTTTACAGCAAACTGATAGATGCTTTAGGGCAAGGGTCGGCAACCTTTTTGGCTGTGAGAGCCAATTTAAATGCCACATTTTATAAAATATAATTTCGTGAGAGCCGTACAGTGCTCACAGTGCGCTCCTGTAACAGCACCTGAAAAAAAACTGACTTTATGGCTCCTGCAGAAAGAGCCATACGTTGCTGACCCCTGCTTTAGGGGATGCGACTAAAGGAGAGCTCGATGCTAACCCTACTCTTTCCCCCTAAAAATCTTCAGAGTATCATATTAAAGCTAGAAGGTCTTTAGGTACCATCTAGCTGAATTCTTTTGGTTTGCTAAGGACAAGAAGTAGGAATGGTATTAGTCCTTCCACACAAACCCTGACCCCAAGCTTACCCACCACCTAGGACTCTTTTGGGACACATTCTCCCAGTCCTGCTGCAAGTACCACCTCACACAAAAAAGAAATTGTTTACTTTAAATGATTATTGAGGGACTTGATAGAAATGATGTAATTTGTTAAGAAGAGTAAAGCAAAAGTCGATAGTAGAGGAGCTTTAAACCTTCCTTTGGTATAAAAAGGAAGTCAGATAATACAACTAAACTTCTTTTAGAATCCCCTCAACCAATTACAATATGGTTCTTCAGGAAGACTAGCCTCCTGGTATCAATTGATGTTTTAACTGATGTTAACTAAATCAATATTATTAGATTATCAATGATGATCAATAACATATCTGACTATTAATATTGATAATGGTACTTAATTTCAGCCTCAGAGAGTAAAGCTGGATCCCACTTTATCCCTTCAAATTCCCTAAAACTCCTTTGAAACTGCCTTGTTGCCAGGCCAACCAACAAAGGTCAGTAACTGGTTTGAGTTTTATAAACAAAGATTTTACTTGAGGTAATCAAACAACAGGGGAAACTGAGAGAAGGGAAGAAAGTTTTAGGAATCCCTAAATGAAATCTAATCTTAGCTCAAAGTATATAATTTAACAGTTTCAGAATGCTGATAGCTGAACTGAGCCAATCAGGCTCACTGGCCTAATCAGGCCCACTGGTTGACTTGGCCTGCCTATAGACGAACTAGATTGCAGCTTGATTGAAGATAAATAGATAAATCTTCTATAGCAATTTGTTAAATAGTATTAATTGACCCTAACGCTCAGTAGTGATCCAGTAACTTTCAGGTATGCTGGTTGATATTTGGCTAGGCCAATAAATTGTGGAAAAAAAGATTTGACCCCAACCACCCTGGATCTCCAGCTCCAGAATGAGTCAGTGGGTCCAGTTTCTCTCTCCCTTATATAGGGCATAGCCCAACTGACAATTGGTTTCAGACATGGCTTTTTGCAAATCCTTGCAAAACTTAACTTACAACTTCCTTTTGAAAACATCTTAGAAAATTAATTTTTCCTAATTTTACATTTTATCTCTCTGATCTCAGTCACAGATGTTTACTTTTCCCCCTAAACCTTAAACTCTAATCTGCCCTGCCAGGATCACAGCAGCAATACCTCTTTCCTTAGAGCTGCTAGAAGGAAAGGTGGATCTAAAAATAAACATACCTGTCTGTGCCTTTCTCACCTCATCTGGGGGAATTATTATTCTGAAAAATCAAATGGCATCAGAACAGATTCTTGCACTAATTCTTCCTCTCATCACATAACATCACACATGCAGATCACTTTCCCTTATATCATCTCACTTGATACATGGCTTCTTTCACTTTCCATTAATTTTTGGAGCCCTTTGGTAACCTAGGATGACACCCTTCATCCTACATGTGCTGGTGTTTTCCATGCCAAGTTTCTTTAATCTCTAACTCAGTCTCCTGGCAGGAATGCTATGATTGAAGCAAGCACATCATCCAGCTAATACAGCTCAGGCACAGATGCCACTCACTGGTGAAGTGGAAGCTATTTACTGCCTTGAAGCTAGGTCATTCATGTGACCCAGAAGACATTTTAGATGTCTGTTCAGCAATCCCCATAAGGCCTACAACAAGGGGGAGGGGGGGTCTTAAGCAGTAGTCCATAACTTTTTAAAATAACATCTTAGTGTACTGCAATAGTTGACTTTCCTTTGAAATCCTTTGTATTTTATTTTACGTATTTAAAAAAGGTATCGTAAAAAGGGGTTCACAGGTCTCACCAGATTACCAAATGGCATGAAAGATGTAAAAAATCCTTCCTAGAATTTCAATTTCTTTTTTTTTTCCCACTAACCATTTCCCCCTGATAATCTGGATAGATGCTTCTGGATAGATGCACATGCTGAAAAAGACCTGAAGTCCCTGAAGGATTCTACAGAGATTCCTTACAATAAAAAGTAAATTCTACAAATTCAATAAAAATAACTTGGTGCCTCATCTTAAACTGTACCACAGACATTTCAAACAACATACTTCTCTTTATTTTGCCTTAAGAACCAACTCCTACATCCCACATAATTCCAAAAGTTGTTTATTCCTATTTTAAGGTAACCAGAGATCTAGAAAAGAATATAGAATATTATGATCTTTGAGAAATTAAGTGAATAATTTGGGCAGTTGGATATGTAATAACTAAGTAGAGACAAATCACATTTTGATAAATGGGTTCTTTCCAGTGATGGTTAAGTCCACAATGTAATCCTGAGAGTAGAAATCAAGTCAAAAGTTCCTTATCTATTATGATCAACCAATCCATAAGCATTTACTAGCCAATTATTATGTGCCAGTAATTGTGCTAAATTCCAGAAATATTAAGAAAAAAAGCCCAAAACAGCCCTTCCCTCAAGGAGTTTACATTCTCATTAATGAGAAAATGAATATCTAAGTCAAGCACTAGAATCTGAAGAGAATGGGATAGACTTCCTGTAGGATATAATGTTCGAGCTGAGTCTTAAAGGAAGCCAGGGATTCCAAGATGCGAAGGTTAGGAGGGAGAACATTCCAGGATTGGGGAAGCATCTGTGCTGAGGCAAAGAAACAGGAGATGGAATCTTGTATGAGGCCAGTAGGACTGGACTGCAGAGTACATGGAGAGGAATGGTCTAAGAGACCAGAATGGGGCCAGGTTGAAAGGAGCTTTAAAAGTCAAATAAACTGGTGCATTTTCAATTCTAGAAGTAACAGTGGGTCATGTCATCTAGCATCATCTCCATTTTGCTAAGCGCCATATTCAGATTTCTAAGTTCAGGTTATTTTCTTATATTTGCATATGATACTATTTCTTCAGATAGTTGTTTCTACCCAAATAGCCTAAGATGAATGAATAAACAAATAAATGAGCTCTATGTCTGCTGTGCAGTAAGCTTCCCAATGTGTACTATTTCAAAAAGCCTGTGTTCAACCAAACCCTAAGCCTCCTGAGAATAGCATGCTGTGCTTTGGGTCAAGCACAGTAAAGCTGCCAAACACAAAACACACTCTTCATTCTTTTCTTGGCTGAACACACACACAGTCACCCACACTGGGGAGGAGGATCTCAGAAACATGTGTGTTCATATTAGCTAGACGTGCTTCCTTGTACTAGAAGTACCTTAATAGAAACTTATGCCCAATATTTGTAGGAGTAAATATTTTTTTCATTATTTCCCAAGACTCTAGATTTAGGAACACTGAAACACTAGTGCTTAACCTGAAAAGAAAAAAGGAAGATCTCCCAAATCATGTTTAGCTAGTCAAATCCAAAAGGCTCTTCTAAGAGGAACTTAAAAGTCTCTGAACAGTAAAAACATATTTAAGGGTTATTTGCACAAAAGCAACCTATTCAAGTTGTGCTACATCACTGGAACCAAAAATATAACAGGGACTCTTTATTTGATAATTCATATTAACCCATTCCTACTCCTTGCTTTTTGTTCCATGCTTCCTTTCATTTATTTCCAAGTCATTTAATGATATTTGGTGCTGACTACATCTCCTTATATTTTTCTAGGTCATATCCCACAGCATATATTTAGGTATTCACAGTAGGTACTTCAATTTGAAAAGACTAAAGAAAGTTATTTTCTTACATACTGGTAAATTAAATACCTCTGGAAGGAGAAAGCAGTGGGGCATCTTAATAGCTCTGGAGTTAGGATAATCATAGCCAAATAAGAATCTCTAGTAAACTTTCAATATTACTTTGACCCTTCTCTCCTCTCCCAGATTTATAGAACATTATTATTTGAAGGAGCCTTTAGAGATCTCTCTGCCTCTATTCTTTCAAAGCTTCTAAGATAGTACAATTAAGATTGCATCTTTTAACTTAATCCTGAAGCTGTTACTGACTACTTATTTCAAGAAGATATTATCCCATAATCTCTTGCCTGAATTTAACATTTTTCTGACAATATTTTTGTTTCTCTACTGGGATTACATTCAAATGAATCTGAATCACTATGGCAGTAAGAATGACAGGGGAAAGGATGATAATTCATTTTGATTCAGTTAATTAAAAGCTTTATCAGAACATTTAATGTATGTAAAGTATCATATCATTCACAAAGGACAAGTTTTAAAGCCCTATGTGAAACAGTGAAAAGTTTCTGATTCCCAGTTAATTAATATGGTCTGTAAATAGTAAGGGTAAGGGAGAAGCCAATCAAGCATCTCACTTACCTTTTCTGGAGTTGTTAGTTAGATTTAAAAAATTCACTTCTACTTTGTTTTAATTCTTATTTCAGTTAAGACATAGAATCTGCATATAATTTTCAAAGGACTTCAAAAACATAGATCTTTACTTTTTGTCAAACACAAGAGTACTATAATCTTTTACAACATCTGGGGTATGTCTGTTCTGTTCCACTAATCTACTTTTCTATTTCTTAGCTAGTACCAGATAGTTTTGATAATTACTGCTTTATAATATATTTTAAAGTCTGGTACTGCTAGACCTTCTTCCTTTATATTTTTTGTCATTATATCCTTTGATATTCTTGATTTTTTGGTTTTCAAAATGAATTTTATTATTTTTTCTAGTTCAATAAAAAAATTTTTTTTCATAATTTAACTGGGAAAACACTGAATGAGTAGATTAGTTTAGGTAGGATTGCCATTCTAAATTATATTGGCTGTGCCTACCGATAAACAATATTTCTCCAATTTTTTACATGAATAGCTGGTATATACATCTACCTCCAGAGAAAGAACTGATAAGTAAGACATAGTTTTATATATACATTTATCTTTTTGTCAAATGATGTCTTCTCTCACAGAGGAAAGAGAGGAAGAGAAGAATCCAACAATTCTTTCCTTGTTTCTAATCCCAGCAGCACAGTGCCTGGCACACAGTAGGTACTTAAATGCTTTTTGATTCCCACCTCATAGGAGAATAGTAACAGAAGACCAAAACTTCCCTTTTTTGACAATATCACAAACGATCTTAAGACAAAGTCCCTAACTATATATCTCATCTAATTTTCAAAGGTTATACTTTCAAAGAATAACTTCAGAAAATGTATTTTGTTCCATGTCATGTACATGACCTTTGGACATTTGCAAACTAAGTACTTTAGCTCATGTTAGAGAAAGGATATAACTTCAAAATTTTGTTGAAGTATCAGAACATGGAATGTTGACAATCCATTTAAAATAATCATCATTTCTACCCAACTTTAGAACAAACTGATGCTGCTTGTAAGTAGTCTTGTAACTAAAGCATGATATCTCAGTAATCGGCCTCATGATACTAAAAGATACCACAGACCAAAGAGTGGCCACAATCCATTACCAACTCAGTGCCTGAGGCTCCAGAGGAGCCTTGTTCCTCGAGAGGTTCAGCCCTGAAGGAAAGTTACAGAAACCACAGATAACCTACACATGCCACCTCTTTGGGAATCATGCCAATGACTGCCTAGTAAAAAATGAGAGGCAGCTCATGTCCCAAGGGAGCTTACTAAACAATCAAGTGCTTGTGTTGCTGTTGGGCATATGTGGTGGGAAGTCCTCAACCTGCCCCCCTTTTGGAGGGAGAAGGAGGAAACTTTACTGACTTAAGCAGAAGCTGGGAAAGGTTGGGGGTTTCATGAGCAACAGAATGCAGTCTTTAATGGAGGTGCTCTGAGGACACAATACCCAGATACACAGGAAAGCAAGTGAAGGAGAAGCCTTCTGATGAAATTATTCCAATTCCTCAGCCTTTCTGAAAGACAGTGTCTCTTAGCCAGGAAAACAAAACAATGAGGATTAAATGAGAATGCTGAATGTGATGACACATCTTATGATTAAATCTCACAAGAAAGCATTACTTTTTATTTAAATTATCCAAGAAGCTCAACTGGTTCAAATAATCTGTAGGAGAACCCTTAGTTTAGGCTATTCAAGCAAGTTAAATGACACCACATGCCTTGGGCCTAGGAAAAATGAGAATGTGGGCAAGGGAGAATTTTAGTGGAAATTAAGGATCCAAATCACAGCACAAGTAGTATGTTTTTCTCAAATTGGTCATTGTCTTCAGTTAAATACCTTTACTATATGTTTGAAGAGTTAGTGAAAAAAAATTTCTTTAGGCTGACCAAAAAAAACAAAAAACAAAAAACAAATAAAAAATGTAAGCAGTTTAGGTTTTACAAATCTCTCTCCAGGAGTACTTGAAGCTCATTCTAAAGCTTACAGAATCTCAGCTGGAAAAGTCCTCAGAGACCAGCTGTACAGCAATCCTCTCCATTAATGACCAGTGGCCATTGAGTCTCCACTATTTTGCTTTTAGATGGCTCTTAATTGTTTAGAAGTCTTTGCTCATATGAAGACAAGACCTACCCCACTATGAGTTCTACTCATTACTCCTCTCCTGTCCTCCAGGGGCAAATAGATAAGTCCAATCCCTCTTCCACAAGGACAGCGTTTCAAATACTTGAAGGCTACTATTACACACACTAAGTCTTCTCTTCTTCAGGCTAAAGATACCCAATTCAGTCCCTTAAGATGATCTTTATATGGCATAGTTGTGAGTCCCTCTCACCATCATGGCTGCCCTTCTTTGGAAGCCTCCAATTTGTCGATGGTAATCCTGATACTGGTAACTTGGGACAGAACACAATATTACAGATGTGTTGATGTGGGGAACTATTGTTCCAAGATTTTTAGTGGCTTCAAGAGTTAATGTATCTTCCAAAATACTTTATTATCATGGAGTAACTCACACGCTAGTGGCTAATTACTTCATTTATCTCACAGGTTTATTTTTTTATTTCAGTCCACTGACATAGGGAAGCATGGCAAATCTTATATACCCGCTTCAATGATTAAATCAGTGATTTCTCACAGTGTATTAAGAGATACACTTGTCAAAAAAAGAAACATTTGGATCTAGCTCTCCTTTTAAATAGATTGACTTCTCTCCCTCTCCCTTCCTACCTCACATATTTCCTATCAATTCTGGTTATTCCTGTACTTAAAAACAACTTAAAAGTTCACTTCAGGGATAAGTAATCTATAACTCTTAATTGGAGTCCTAATGTCATAGAACAACGTTCACTATTGCTACCTTCTACCTTCTGTGTATTTTTGCCTTCTTTATTATGTTGGCCTTGTTTATTTTTCTCAAAGACCTACCAATTTGTCTTCTCTACAAGCAAAATGCCTTTATTATTACACTAAAATTTCATCAGTGGGTGGAAGAGTACCCTAACCTTCTTCCCACCTTCCCACACTACCCACATGGAAGGAAAAAAGCAGACCACAAAAAGTAAAATGATTAAAAAATGCTGTTAATCTACAGCTTACCCTTTTGCAAGAGCCTGAGATATTTCTATTAGCACCCTCCTGGAGATCATCTTTGATCTCTAGATTGTCTCTCTCCCATTTAAATGTATTTATATTCATGAGACTTCTACAAAGAAAATTGCTCAAAAAGAAAAGAATTTATAATCATATGCATTTTCTAACTTTTTACTGAAGGGAAAATTATGTGTTTGTTTTAGTTTGTTTTTGTTTTTTTTTTTAATAAAAGCAGTGTCGAAAACTTTAATTTGCCAAAGTTCAATGTGTATCAATGCAGGTTTGTTTTTTTTTCTTTTCCTCATGAATGCAGTGACATGCCCGTATTTGAAAAAAATGTTGATAATTGGCCTTTCTTCTTTAGGCTAATGTTGTATATAGCAACATGAAAGGATAGTAAATCCCTTTAAAGCAATCAAATACTTAAAAAGGACTACTGATGATGGAATTTTCTAAAAGCTGTGCATTATGGAAAATTATATCTGACAAAGAGAAATAAAATATTTTTATACAATGCAGGAAAAAGGCAATGGGCTATCTTTTCAAAACTAAAATATGAGAAACTGGATGGTCATATGGACTAGTGAATCTATACCATGAAGTCAAAGACTAGAAAGTCTATTCCTCAACTGAATTTAATAAGCATTTCTTAAATGCCTAATATGTGCATGATACCATGTTAGGCTCTGGAAAAACAAAAGATGAAAGAGGAGAAAAAGATTCTATGGCATCAAGGAGCTTATATCCTCCTGGAATTGCAACTCTGCTTCTGTAACCCAAGAAGTGTGGGTGTTTTCAACTCTAAAAGCCTCAATTTCCCTATCTGTAAAAGAGTCGTGTAAAAAAAAGAAAAAAGATCTGACAAATCACCACAATAAATTCCAATTCATGGTTATTGTTATTGAGTCATTCTAGTCATTTCTGATGCTTCATGAGCCTATTTGGGATTTTCTTGGCAAAGATAATAGAGTGGTTTGTCATTTCCTTCTCTAGCTCATTTTACAGTAAGAAAATTGAGGCAGAGTTAAGTGATTTACCCAGGGTCCACAGCTATTAAGTGTCTGAGGCTAGATTTGAACACGGGAAGATAAGTCTTCCTGAATTCAGGCCCAGCACTCTATCCATTGCTCCACCTGGCTGCCCTAAAAGCAAATATTCTTGGATTTTAAAAATGAACCAGAAAATTCTACATGATAGGAAAGTGAGAGGCAGGAGAGATATGGACAGAAAACAATTCAAGTGAGAAAGACCAAGTATTATTATGGACTTCAGAATTAATCAAAAATAGGATCTAGCAGTAGCAGCCAAGGAGACTAATAAGAACTGTTGTCTGGCGCAAAAGAAATCAGAATTCCCACAATGCCTAGAATATACCAAAAATAGTACCAAAAATAACAAAAATATTTTGGTTGCAATTTAGTTCCATCAGTAAAAAAAAGATTCTAAGCTTTTGATAGGACCAGAATACACAGGGAAGAAGGGAAGAAGAGAAGGAGGGAGGGAAGGAGAGAGGGAGGAAAGGAAGGAAGGAAGGAAAAAAGAAAGGAAGGAAGGAAGGAAGGAAGGAAGGAAGGAAGGAAGGAAGGAAGGAAGGAAGGAAGGAAGGGAGGGAGGGAGGGAG